>NW_027314740.1:0-999 GCF_040954645.1 Diabrotica undecimpunctata | reverse complement strand
TGACAAACGATTTACAAGAGTATTTGGAAGAACTGAATATTGCAATAAGGCAAAATATGTGGTTTCTACAAGATGGCGCTCCACCGCACTACAGTAATGAAGTTCGGGAATACCTTTGCAGGCACTATCCTGGTCGGTGGATTGGAAGGGGTCGTGACGCACCTATTTCTTGGCCACCCAGAAGTCCAGGTCTTAACCCCATGGACTTTTGCTTTTGGAGATTTATGAAAGAGAAAGTGTATTCTGTAACAATAGAGGACGAACAACAATTGAGGGTTAGAATAATTAAAGCTGCAAATCAATTTCGTCAGAAAAATATGATTTTTCAGCGCATTCGGTTTTCCTTATTAAAACGATACCGAATGTGTATTGAAAAAAATCGGTCATATCATATTTATAGAGGTTATAGACTTAAGCCATTTATTTAGTTGCACGTAATTTTTTGAAGGTTAATGAAAATGGCTGTAACTCAATAAAAACTGTTTTTTGAAAAAAGTGATAACAAGCAAAAAAATTTAAAAAATAATGTCTTAAACTAATAATGCCACAAAATTCATTTGATTTGAACGTACTCAAAAGTTTGGGGGGATTTAGAGCTGCACACCCCCTTAAAATTTTTCTGTGCGCCTAGATTTTGTTGTTTCTTTTTTATGAAAAATGTTTTCAGAACAAGAAAGTAACGTGTCCATTTTTATTATAAAATGTTAAGTAGTTTAGGAGATAATGCAAAAAAAACAATTTTTATTTTGTAACTTCAAAGGGCTGTAACTTTTTTTGTGTACACTTTTGTATTAAGGTAAGTTGGATTCAATCAATTTATTTTTGTCCACGGAATGCGCGATTTAATTTATGACATACCTTTTTGAAACACCCTGTATTACGAAAGATCTCTCAAGTGTCAATGACATGTTTTTATCCATGTGCATCAAGAAAAAGAAATTTTAGCCGACAAACGGAAGGTTTAAAAAAAGGTGTTTTCGGTTACTCTGAGATAGCGCG
>NW_027314739.1:0-999 GCF_040954645.1 Diabrotica undecimpunctata | reverse complement strand
TTCGCACTTACTAACTACCATGCACTTTGTTTTGTTCGTATTAAGATCCAGCCCATATTCTCGACATGTATCTGATATGCGCGACAGTCTTGCTTGTAAACCATCTAGACTATCTGCAAAAACTATTGCGTCGTCAGCATATCTTGTGTTGTTTAGACACACTCCGTTAACTAAGACGCCTTCCTCTAGTTGCCCCAGTGCTTGCTTGAAGATACGCTCCGAGTACATGTTAAATAGCACTGGAGACAGAATGCATCCTTGTCTCACTCCTCTATCTATGGAGTCTGTCAACTGGTTATCCACTTTACTGTTGGCAGTTGGGTGTGTAATATAAATTATATTATAATTCGCAAGGTCTCTATCATCCAAGCCCGCTTTTTTTAAGATGAATATGAGCTTGTCATGTTTTACTCTATCAAATACTTTTTTGTAGTCGATTAAACAAATATATACACCACAGTTAACATCCCTGCACCTCTAGATAAGCAATTTTATATCGAATAGAGCTTCTCTGGTGCCTAAGGTATCGCGGAATCCAATTCCGTCCACTGAAAAATTGGTCCAAATGACACTTGTTCTTCACATTTTTTTATATATTCTGTTATGTCATCATCATCATCACTGGCTCGACAACCCCTTTTTGGGTTTTGGCCTGTTCCAGGATTCTTCTTCATTCTGATCTGTTTCATGCTTTTTTTCTCCAGTTTTTTATTTTTAAGGTTGGTATATCATTTTCTATTTGTTCTAAGTATCTCAGTTTCCGGTCTTCCTCTTGTTCTTTTTCCTACTGGCATCTGTTTGAATATTTTGTTTGGTATTTCGCCTTCTTCCATTCTTTCTACATGTCCTATCCAACGCAGCCGTCCTATTTAATGAATGTTATAATATTCGGATCCTGGATTATTTTGTATAGTTCAGAGTTGTATCGTCTTCGCCATATTCCGTTTTCTTTTGTGCCCTTATTTATGTGTCGCAAGATTTTTACTCTGAGATAGCGCG
>NW_027314738.1:0-999 GCF_040954645.1 Diabrotica undecimpunctata | reverse complement strand
ACAATATTTACCGATCAATCTGGAAAGACGTAAGAAAAAACAATACAAGAGAAATAACTAAAATAATTCATGAAAACAAAAGTTTTGAGGTGAAATACGAACAACATAGGCAACAAAAATATGTACAAAATAAAAACAAAGATGATGGATTCGACCGTTACTTGATGGAAATTTATTTTATGTAACAATAAAACACTGAAAACTTTGTTTTCAAAACTTCCACAAAATTTATTTTAAATTCTTATCACTACAGCTGTTTCGGCTGATTGCCTTTCTCAAGTGATCTGTTTTTGGCATGGGTTTACACTTTATAGTCTCTAATGAAATAGGTTGAGGAGGGGAGAACTGTTTGTCTCAAGCTGGTCATTCAGAATTACATCTGTGTTTTTTAATTTGTTGATTTCCATAGATTCTAACAAAGATAGCTTAAGGCCTTTATTTTGAATGTGTAGAATTTTAAATTCGTCATTAAAAGAATGATTATGATCTAGAAGGTGAAGTGCGTATGTAGAATCTGTTTTTCTATTATTGAAAGCCATTTTATGTTCTGCTATTCGTTTATTAAAATTTCTACCTGTTTGACCAATGTAAGTTTTTGTCGCAGTCGCCACATTTAAGTTTGTACACACCACTGTGTATGTGTTTTTTATGTTGGCTCTTGTTGTTTTTAATATATTTGCCTAGGTTGTTTTTTGTTCTGAAAGCTGGTGTTATTCCTTTCTTTTTTATGTGTTTGGCTATTTTTGTTGATATTTTGCCTGTATATGTAATCGAGCAGAAGGTACTGGGTTTTTTCTCTGGTGGTGGAAATACTAAGTTCAGGGCTTTCTTGTGTAGTTTATGATTTAACATTTTATCAACTCTGAGATAGCGCGTTCCATTGTTTACTGCTATTTGCTTAATGATATTTAATTCTGTCTCAAAATTGTATTTTGACATAGGAATTGCTGTTAATCTATGATAGGCTGTCAGTTTATGTTGTGACTCTGAGATAGCGCG
>NW_027314737.1:0-999 GCF_040954645.1 Diabrotica undecimpunctata | reverse complement strand
TTTCCCTTTTTGTTAAAAATATGTGTATTCTTCACATAATGTAAAGAAAAAAAAATAGATATACATATTTAATAAAATTTACTGTAAGCAAAAAAATTTCCAAGAAATTTTTAAAGAAATAATTTAAATTAAAATTCTAAATATACTTCGTGAATTTAATGGTTATTAAATCTTGGGGACATGTGTTAAAAGACTAGTGATTACTTTCTTTCCTTTTTTAGGACTATAAAAGACTCGAAAAACCGATTCTTTCGTATAATTACTGGTCGCTCTCAGCTTGTGTTTCAAACCAACTCAAGACATTATCTAAGATATCTAAACAAGTCAACGCTTCTGAAGCACCAATTATATTTTCATCTTCATTATCTGAACTTGCAGTTGATGAAATGCTAGCTGAGGTGTCAATTTTGTTAGTCATGAGGTCTACTGTACAAAATCCAAATGTACAAAACCATAATACGACCAGCAGTGACATATGGAAGTGAAACATGGACATTGAGAAAGAAAGAAATCAATAAACTATTAGTATGGAAACGCAAAATCCTGCGAATTATATATGGTCCTTGCAGGGACAGCGTGACAAATGAATGGAGGAGCAGATACAACAATGAAATAGAGACTCTCTTCGGGAAAGGAAACATCGTAAGATACATAAAAGCCAATAGATTAAGATGGGCAGGCCACGTGGTACGGAGTGATGACGACAGACTGATTAGCAATGTGTTTTGGGAAAGACCAGATGGTAGAAGATCGACAGGAAGGCCTAGAAAAAGGTGGAAAGACGCAGTGGTGGAAAGACGCAGTCAGGGAAGATCTGGAGAAGAGGGAAGTAAGGCCATGGGAAATAATCACAAAGATCGGAATCAATGGAAGGCAATAGTAAACGCGGCAAAAACTCACGGAGAGTTGTAAAAGCCAATGATGATGATGATCATGAGGTCTAAAATTTCGCTATCTTGCATAATTTGGTACCCCATATCATACCTCTGAGATAGCGCG
>NW_027314736.1:0-999 GCF_040954645.1 Diabrotica undecimpunctata | reverse complement strand
CTGAGCAGAAAGATACTAATATATCTTTTATATATTATTAAAAATATACTAATATATATTTTTAATAATATGCTATAATATTATTAAAAAGATTAGTACCATACGCCGAAGAATAGTTGGTGACTACCAGTGTGGTTTAAGGCCTGGCAGATCGACTATTGATCAAATATTTACAATAAGACAAATGCTTGACAAGTATTGGGAATATAATCACGACGTGCATCAGATTTTTATAGACTTCAAACAGGCTTATGATTCAATTAATCGTGCAACTTTATGGAAGGCAATGATCGAGCTCGGCGTACCCAAGAAACTAGCTGCGGTAACACAAATGTGTGTAGGTAACTCTTTTGCACAAGTTAGAATAGGGGGAAAAATATCAAATGCTTTCTGCATAATTTCTTAACTGAGACAGGGAGATCCTTTGTCCCCATTGTTGTTTAACCTGGCCTTAGAATATGTCATCCGACAAATATATCCAAAAATCAAACCAGACATAAGTGCTCGGGGAGCAAATATCATACTCGCCTTTGCCGATGACGTAGACGCAGTAGTACCATCAACATTAGAAATTAAGGATATATTCTCGAGCTTTGAAGAAGCTGCATTAAACATCGGTCTAAAAATAAATGAAGACAACACAAAATACATGGTCGTCTCAAAACTAGACGATGGCGAATAAGGCAAAACATTACTATAAAGGATCACAACTTCGAAGTGGTTAAATAATTTAAATATCTAGGAGCAACAATCACAAATGACAACAAATTAGAGCGAGAAGTTGAAACGAGAATAATGTCAGGAAACAGCTTTTTCTTTGTAATGCAATATCTAATGAAGTCAAAACTTCTTTCACGAGGTACAAAAATCCGGATATATAAGACCATAATACGACCCAGCAGTCGCGTATGGAAGCGAAACATGGACGCTAACAAAAAGAGAAATAATAAATTGCTGGTGTGGGAACGTAAAATTCTTCGAATGATACTCTGAGATAGC
>NW_027314735.1:0-999 GCF_040954645.1 Diabrotica undecimpunctata | reverse complement strand
ATGTTAGCTCGTATAGTACTATTTTTATAAGAGATAAATAAAAAAAAACAGAAATATACATTAATAAGAACTGTAATGCTCTTATTTCTTTTGAGTGTCATTATTTAGCCAAAACTGAAAGTAACTAGACAATTGCAAATAATAGAGGTAAATGGCCTGATTTAACCATTTTGTGTATTTAAAAATCACAAGCGATAAAGAACTATAATTTAAAGTGATTAATTTTAACAGAATTTTAAAATATTTCGCTTGATAGATATGGAATTGTAACAGGCGAATTATAACAAAAATATTAAAGAGTCTGTCGTGACAAATATATTACTTATCTTAATTTTATTTCAGAAAGCATTCGGTTGGGATGGCAGCCAGACTGGTGGGAATCCTTCGGGGCCGCAATCAGGTGGTGTTGGAGGACAGGGCGCTCAAGGACTGGTCCATTGGATGAGTGTTATGGCGGAACATATGGATCCCTCGATGTCCCATTATATGCCCTGGAATCAAGAGGTGAGTATCGTTAAAAATAAGTGCATAATTTTATAATATTAGTTGAAACCGGCAAAATAGTTGATGTTCAAAAATTCTTAATTAAATTCTTGCATGCATTCATTCTAGGTCACCTATTTTTATATTTATATAAGCAATATCAATGTGCCATCTAAGCTGTATCCCTAATTTTCTAAGTAAATCAATAACTGTATGTAGACAAAAATACATGTAATTTAATAATGATTTTCCCATTATACTTGTGATTACCTCCGATGTTTAAATAAAAGATAATCTTTTGTATAAAAAAATATCGAACAGCATAATATAAAATTTCCGGACCGAATAGGAAAGGCAAAATCTAAATTGCAAAAGAGAAACGTAATCAGTTATTTTTTCAAAAATTCATCTTTATAGGAACAAAATAATTGCATCATACTTATTACTTTACTTGCTTATTTTTTAGTTGTTACTTACATTATAATATAGTGGACGTCTAAACTCTGAGATAGCGCG
>NW_027314734.1:0-999 GCF_040954645.1 Diabrotica undecimpunctata | reverse complement strand
TAGATTTATTTGTAAAGAAGGTTAGGAATATAATGATATTAATTACAAAAAGTTTGTGTTAAAAGAAAACATGGTCGACTTCCTTAGATATTTTTAATGTGTTTGTATTACAATATTAACTAAATTAACTGAATGAATGATGCGAAACACAAAGGTTATATAGGCCTATATCCCTTTTTAACCGTAAAAATTAGTTTATCAATTTATCAGCAAAAACGTCGGAAATGTTAACAAGATAAGATAGGAGTGTAACAGCAATACTTTGTGTTGGTGTTGTTTTTGAGTACCACCATATTTACTATTTTTCGCTGATAACTATAATTTAATGAAAACCTAGATAAAACATCAAAACGTTACTTATCAGTTATTGGAAATTATCTGATTTCTCGTTTATCTAATTAAGTAGTAATGTTATCAATGTGGTGTAAAAATGTAGATGGGTTTGAACATGAATTTCCAAGTGCTACAATGAAATGTTTTGGACAAATTAACGTAAAGACGATTTTTTAATAAAATTTTGAAAAATCTTTTTTAACACAAATTTAGAATCATCATATATATTTATTTATTTATTTATTTTAATACGGTATTCATTTACTTACAATTTTTACAAAGTTACATCTTAAAAACAATAAATTATTAAAATAACAATCACAAGTTTTACAAAGTTACACCTTAACAACAATAAATTATTAAAATAACAAACACCTCAGAATAATACAAACATATAAGAATAATACAAATATACAACAAACTTACTTTTTAGTTGTTTTTTAAACAAACTAATTTTGGAGTTAAAAATATCCATTTGTCTTGGTAGGCTATTAGCACTCTGGACCAATCGTGTAGTTGGTTCATTGATACCATAATTAGTGTGGTGAAATGGCACTGAAAAGCTTTCTGATTGTCTGTTGCTTCTACTAGGAACTTTAAGACTAACAAGCGATAAGAGTTGAGGACAATCTATAAAAGCATTGATAACTACTCTGAGATAGCGCG
>NW_027314733.1:0-999 GCF_040954645.1 Diabrotica undecimpunctata | reverse complement strand
CAGAACATAAAAGGGCTTTTGAATAATAGAAAAACAGATTCTACACACGCACTTAACCTTCTAGATCATAATCATTCTTTTAATGACGAACTTAAAATTCTTCACATCCGGAATAAAGGCCTTAAGCTATCTTTATTAGAATCTGTGGAAATTAACAAAGTCAAAAACACAGATATAATTCTAAATGACCAACTTGAGACAAACTCCCCAACCTATTTCGTTAAAGACTATAAAGTGTAAACACATACCAAAAAATAGATCACTTGAGAAAGGCACTCGCCGAAACAGCTGTAGTAATAAGATTTTATAATAAATTTTGTTGAAGTTTTGAAAACAATGTTTTCAGTGTTTTATTGTTATATAAAAGTAATTTCCATCAAGCAGCGGTCGAATTCATCACTTATTTAACCTATTTCTATATCCTCTAGATATTAGCGTTTTTAAATCTTTAAAAACTTCCACAGATCACAGGTTGGAATCTTGACATAGAAACTGCATTTAAAAGAAGTTACCAAACAATTACTTTGCAAAAGTGTGCCATTTGCAAATGGTTTCCGAAAAGCTTGGATAAATCAATTTTACACTAAGGTTGTATCCGATTTTGTATTCGTCGTTACTTTACTAAAATTATGCCAAGAGTCAAAACTAAAGGAATCAAACATTTTGAGAAATTATCAAGGAAGCTATTTTACGTATTTAGAATACAATATCTTTTATAAGATAATAAAAGAAAGAAATATTGACAAATTAGCTTACATTCTGACCAAATTGTTGTACAAATTGCAACTTTTGTTTCCAACGTTATAGATCGGCCATGATTTTAACAGAAGGTTGGTTTTGCAAAAGCCACTAAACAAATAATTTGAATAATTTTCCCGTACTGCATTTATAATTTGATAAATGACGCACACCGAGTATCACAAATACCATCACAAAACACAATTAATAAAATTGAATACAAATGAGTTTTGGTCCAAAAAGAGACTCTGAGATAGCGCG
>NW_027314732.1:0-999 GCF_040954645.1 Diabrotica undecimpunctata | reverse complement strand
AGTTATCAGCCGTAGGTGAGTAATTAATTAATCACCTCCGGCTCGTGTCGTAAACTTCATCCTTGTGAATAATAGCCATTATTATAAACTTATTAAATAATATTCTATTATTCTCATAAACAACACCGACAATATAAAATAATTGTATCATCGACGACAATAAGTTTAACAATTGAGACATAACTTATGCCAGATTGTTCTTTTTTCATACTGAAACACGTCGATAACAGTAAACTGTGACGAAACTACTTTTTCTGAGTAAATAGTGTTAACTATAATCTACAATCTCTTATCACTACTTTTTGATCCTTAAATAGCAGGCCAGATAACACAATTTCCTGCTAAAAAATAAACAATTAAAACAGTGCAGTTATTCTATACCTTGTATCGCCACACTAAGATCCACAGAATTGAAACTGCTCGTACTCAGTTCTTTCTGCTTCTTTTTCGGCTTTTTCCTTCTCGTGCTTGACAGGTGCTCTCCCCAAAGATTAGAACCTCCATGCGTATATGGAATATTCAGTAGGGCTATTCCCTGTAGAGGTGGACCGTTCGCCAAATCCAGACTTTGGTCGTCACACTAAAATAGAAGATTTGTTTAAAAAACTAATATAATGAGAAACGTATAAAAACTTACGCTTATTTCAATATGCTCGTGCAGATTTTTGCAAGAGGCCGAAAATTGTTCCGAAGTAGCGTATTCGAAGTACCAAAGTTTATTTTTCATTCTACTGTTAAATTTTTCCGGATTCTTTTCTCGTTCTATGTGAAATTTGACACAAATAGCAGCATCCTAAAAGAACAAAAATTAAATGCCAATCTCTTTTTAAAAAATATACAATGTTGTTTGTAATTAAAAAATTTAATATCTAAAAATAAAATACCTAAAAATAAGGACCAAGTGGTGTTTTATTGAGACATCTATGTGATCAAAGTGTAACGAAAAACAGCCCAGGTGATCAAAAAGAAGATCAGATGGAAATACTCTGAGATAGCGCG
>NW_027314731.1:0-999 GCF_040954645.1 Diabrotica undecimpunctata | reverse complement strand
CGGCCAAGACTTACTTAGAGTTGTAGAGACAAGAAATAAGAATAAGATAAAAAAGAGAAGTTGAAGATATTGTTTAGGGTAATTACCTCCATAATCAAATACTTAATTTGTTATTCGCTAGTCTCCTGGTAATTTTAAATTTTGTAATTAACTAAATCCTTGTTTTACGTTTTTGACGTGACAACGTCTTAAATTAGGTTGTGGCTCGGAGTCACTCATGAAAAAGTGTAACGCCCGCTCACGTCTGTTACGATGAGTCACGAACGAGAGAGAGGCCCGCCGGACCGGCGAATGCCTTGCGTCTCTCTCCCACTCAAACATGATCGGTCCGCTGCGCGTTGAATCGGTGCGTGCTTGTGTCTCTGTCTTTCTCGAGCGTTCTTGGCGTTGGAAAACCGAGAAAGCGTCATAATACAAGTTCACACGTGTGGTTAAAGTATCGTCAGCTGTGTCTGTAGGGAAAATGTAGAGTGCTTAGATTCGTCATTTACAACAACTACAACAATAAAGGTAAATAATTGTACACTAATATTTCATTATCGTAAACTATGATTGATTGATTAATTGTTAGATTGACACAAAAGTTGAGAAACTGAGTTTATAGGTTATGTCATACTATTGACAAATGTTGATAGTGTTAAGTAAATTATTAGTTTAAATCACTCTGCAATCAATCGTAATTCAGTCGATTGAGAAGAAACAGCGCGTTTCAACTGCAAACAACTATTGTGCAATTTTATAATATTCATATCAATAAATATTCTACCGAGAAAAAGACGTTGTCACGTAAAATCTTCGCCCGTAAAACCGACTTTATAGGCAACCGATTTTTTTGAGACATTTCGGTCTGTTTGACAGTTATTATATTGGACGTTTCTAATAATTCTTTGTTTTCTTTTTTAAACATTTTTAAAAGGTATATCATCCATGTATCCTTCTGTGTGTTATTTTTACCAGTTCTTTCATTTCGTTTTTTTGTTGTCACTCTGAGATAGCGCG
>NW_027314730.1:0-999 GCF_040954645.1 Diabrotica undecimpunctata | reverse complement strand
ATACACATTTTGGGAGATATAAATTTCAAATCAAGTACAAATTTCATCGTGTACCATTTGGTTTATGTAATATACCTGAAATTGTTTAAAAGAAAAATATGGAAATCTTTGGAGACATTCCTAACGTACGTATATATTTTGATGACATATGTGGTGCATGATCATTTGTGGTACAAATGAACAAGAGCATGATGACGCATTAAAATAGTATTAGAAAGAGCATTAAAATACAATGTTAAATTTAATGTTAATAAGCTACACTGTAAACTAGATAAAGTTAATTTTTTGGATTAAATAATATCACAAACTGGAATCCAACCATCAGACAAAAGTATTGAGGCTGTACTATCAATTGAAAATCCCCAAAATAAAAAAGATTTAGTGAAAATTTTAGGTCTTTTTAAATTCTTTTCGAAGTTTATACCAAATTTATCATTACTCACTTATAACATGAGAAATCTGACTAGAAATGATGTTAAATTTGAGTGGCTAGAGATTCACCAAAGAGAACTAAATACAAAATAGGTAAAATAAAATAAGATCTAAAAACTAGATACATTAAAAACATTACTTACAAACAAACCCATATTAAAATTTTTTGACGAAAACAAACCAATAACAAGTCAAACAGATGTATCCAGTAAAGGAATGGGCCGTGTTATGATGCAATATTCACAACCTATCGCATTACTCTGAGATAGCGCGTACAGAAAAGAAGTCAGATATGTTCAAATTGAAAAAGTATTGTTTTTTCATGTGAAAAGTTTCATCATTGGATTTATGGTCGTGAAGTATTAGTTTATACAGACCATAAGCCTCTAATTTCATTTTTTAACAAAGATTTAGATGATGTTAATGTGCGCCTACAACAAATGCTTCTGAACTTACTGAAATATAAAATTAAAGTCGAATGTATATTTGGTCCTAAAATGTTTATAGCTGATACATTACGTAGATTTTGTATCAAAACAGAAACACCTGTTGCTCTGAGATAGCGCG
>NW_027314729.1:0-999 GCF_040954645.1 Diabrotica undecimpunctata | reverse complement strand
TCCCAGTAGTGCGTGCCTGTGTAAGAAGATGCGGATTGGTACGGCTCCCGCAGTAAAGCATAAAATTTTTAAATGTATTGTAAATTTTGATATAACATGCTTAACTCTTTTCTATAGGCAACATACAATACGTAAGCAGTATCTGATTCATACGGTTTCCGCAGCGAATGCCGAAAAAGGGTACGCGTATTTAGCCGGTTCCCGTTGTACGGGCACGAAATTATTTTACGTGTATATCCGGTTCCCGCAGTGAAAAGGTTAACAACATTTATTGAGAATGGATTCCAAAAGAAACTTATAACAGTAGCAGCTTTCATAGACTTGACGTGCGCCTACGACAGTGTGGAAGGATGGTCTTTTATTTAAAATATACCAGATGGTACCATGCTGTTCTTTCAACAGTTTGATAAACCAAATGCCAAGTGACAGACTTCTCCAAGTACATCTAAATGGGAAAGACAGTAAGTTTAGAAACTTGCAAAACGGCTTACTACAAGGGTAAGATATGTCTCCTCTTCTTTTTAATATTTATATGTCAGATGTACCAACTACCACCTCGCGCCAATTTATTTATGCCGATGACATGGCTCTGGGGCTCAAGAAGACATAAAAATCGCCGAAACCACCATAGAAGCAGATCTAAACACTGTTAACAGATACATTAAGAAATGCGGCCTACAAGCAAACCCATCGAGGACTGAAGCAACAGCTTTTCATCTTAATAACCACAAGGCAAATTACAGACTAAACATAGAATGCGATGGAACCATTCTAAAGCACAGTTCGAACTCAAAATACCTCGGTGTAACTCTAGATCGTACCCTAACATTTAAACAGCATTTGAAAAACACTTTATCAAAAATAAAGACCCGCAATAACATTATTTAGAAATTAGCAAATACATCATGGGGGTCTAATGCAGAGGTCATCAGAACGAGCGCGCTGTCCTTAGTATATCCTACTGCAGAATATTGCGCTCCTGTACTCTGAGATAGCGCG
>NW_027314728.1:0-999 GCF_040954645.1 Diabrotica undecimpunctata | reverse complement strand
GGGTAATTTACTGTCGGTCACTTAATCGGAAAGAACAAAGTGCCTCACATAGAAGAAAAATATACTTGAAAAGTTTTACAAAAAAAGAGAATGAAAACACACAAGCACTGACTCCTGAAATGATTGTAAAGACCTATACTATTATAAGATAAAAATTAGATAAAGGTATTATTCTAATAATGTATCATTTTAATGCATGTCAGTATTTTACCTTTTTCAAATTATTATAATGTAGAATAAACCAATATCTTATTGTAGGAAAACTGTGGGTAATACGTAAAATCTAATTTTAGATTCTTTTTTCGTGTCAAAAAATACATAGGATTTATATAAATTTGTAAGAAAAGTTTTATAAATCTTTTTTGTTTGTTGGACCGTGATAAGTGTAGTGAAACCTTCAGATAGATTATACATACGGTTTATCAAAAAGACACGATTTGAACCCGAAAGAGGAGTAGTTAATTGTGTTATTTATTAGTTTTTTTTTTTAATTTTTATTCCTTAACCAGTAGCTATGCGGTCAAAAAGTTCGCAAGTATTACAAATTACTAATGTTTCAGCAAAAATTTACATTTGGCAACCTTTACTAGCTTACTTATTCGATACGTGGAGCTATAGTACCATAGTATATACCCCCTTAGTAAGGTAACTCCCATAGAAAGTTTGGGAGAGAGTTTCTGGCGCCAAATACGGACGGGCCGAAACTAATTTCATTTGGTGGCAAATTAAAAACGTAGGTTCTGAATTTTAGGTGGGAAATTCAAAAATATGCTCTGAATTTTGGGCGCCAAAATTCAAAAAGTATGCTTTTAATGGAAAGTAAATATAGTCATAAAATAAGAAATAAAAACTTATTATATGCCAAAACATATATACTCTGAGATAGCGCGTTATAGTATACACTTAAAAATTTTCATATATAAATGTGTAACATAATATCTGATACAGAGAGAGTATATATTATGGTACAGTATCTGTTTTCCACTCTGAGATAGCGCG
>NW_027314727.1:0-999 GCF_040954645.1 Diabrotica undecimpunctata | reverse complement strand
AACTACCTCTTTAAAACCACTAAATTTTATTTGCATATCTTAACCAATCTCTCAGAGCAATAAATACATCTTCAGTATGTAAGAAAAATTTTAACACCCCGTATCTCGGAAAACGAAAGATTTGCGGACATACATATAGCAAACTGTCATTTTTTCATGCAGAATCACTGTCACTGTGAAGTTTATTGCACTTATTTACTAAAACCCTATATATTATATAAATACATGTATTATTCAAATGGATCGAAAACTTTGAACCTCTAACTCAGAAACAATTGATTTCTAAGTCTTGTTCAATCAGAACTTTTGATCAGCATGACCAAAGCTACATTTCCAAAGTTTTAGTCAATTTAACTAAAACCCACTTTGACATAACGAAAGTGCCCGTCTTTGTATAAAAAATGAGCCAGAAAAGCACGCTTTTTTATGCCAAATCATTTGCTTAGAAACAGGAATTTCGGGAGGATGAAGAACCGTTATAGCACTGCACAAATTATTGAAAACGAATAAACACCTCCAGGGGGAAAAACGGAGACTATACCGAAACGGTAATCCAAGCCAAGGCTCTACAGTGAAATCTGGATCATGACAAAAAAACAGCCAAAAGAAAACAGCTGTACAGGAAACTTGAAACTAGCTAGATTAATAAACCAAAAAAGACTTGAAACCACGAGAAGTGACTTAAAACTAGGAAGAAGGACTTAAAAAAACAGGACTAAAGAACCGCGGGCCACCGACGGAGTAATATGGAGAAATAAGGAATCATATATATACAGTATGTATCAACCCAATGAATAAATTCCATGTCAAATAAAATAAAAACGTGTTAAAAAAACGTTTTAACATGTCGAGTCGTATTTTTTGTTATGATTTTTTTTTCAATAAAAATATATTTTGTGATATGTATGTGTATTTTTTGTATACAATAATTTTGACATAGCCCGATATGAATAAATCTAATAAATACAGATCAGGGGATCGTGACTCTGAGATAGCGCG
>NW_027314726.1:0-999 GCF_040954645.1 Diabrotica undecimpunctata | reverse complement strand
GAAAACTAAATTTATGGTAATATCGAAATCAACACAAAATGTCCAAAATTTATATTTACACAATGAAATTATCGATCGAGTTAGCAAATACAAATATTTAGGCACTTTTATAAATGAAGACAACGATAGCTCAGCAGAAATCAAAATAAGAATAGAAAAAGCCAGATCCATATTCACTAAAATGAAGAGAGTGTTCTGCGGAAGAGATTTGAGCCTTGAAATGAAACTTCGCCTGATGAGATGTTACGTACTTTCTGTGCTGTTCTACGGAATGGAGTCATGGACGTTGAAAAATATTGATACCAAAAAATTAGAGGCATTTGAACTGTGGATGTATCGCAGAATCCTGAGAATATCATGGACCGAGAGAGTCACAAATGTCGAGGTCTTGAGAAGAATGAATAAAGAAAAGGAAGTCATATTTACAAAAATCAAAAAACGAAAACTGCAATACTTGGGACACATTACAAGAGGCGAAAGATATGAACTGCTTCGAATAATTATGCAAGGGAAAATAGCAGGAAAAAGGTCCATAGGAAGAAGACGAAACTCCTGGCTAAAGAATCTACGGGAATGGTATAGCTGTAGCAGCAACGAATTGTTTCGGTCAGCAGTTTCGAAAATACGTATAGCCCTGATGATCGCCAACCTTCGGAACGAAGATGGCACTTGAAGAAGAAGATTATATAACATTACTATTCAAAATTATATATATTGTGCTGCTTTCTAATTTGTCTCCCTCTTCTATTTCTTCCAGTTGTCCATGATCCTTTTTATCGCTTCTATTTTTTTTTTCTACAGAATTTTTTATTTTTTAAGTATTTTAATAAAACCTGGGAAAATACTTGTAACGATATGGCATCATTCAACCTCTAAATAGGCGTTGGGTGCCAATGTGTAACGATAAGACTGTCAAAGAGAAATGAAGTACTATTATAAAATAATACCTCAATCAACTATGGGAGCTTATCGTCTCTGCTTTGACTCTGAGATAGCGCG
>NW_027314725.1:0-999 GCF_040954645.1 Diabrotica undecimpunctata | reverse complement strand
TGTGAAAACTTCTCATATCAAAATTTCGTATAAACGTAGTCCATTAAAATGAAAGATTAGGTTCAGGTGAATCGGCTATAACTCCCAACTCAAAACAGAAAATCATATTTTCCATCTCTACTCTAAAGTACAATTCTATAAGCAAAGCTCTCGTATTTGGATAGAGCTAGGGATGTTTTGTATGAATAGGAGAAATACTGCAAGACATTTTTTGCTAAGGATGATTTTAGATCTATTGTTGGAAGTATAATAGTTGTTTTCCGAGGAATTGGACGGAGTATTTATGCCGCATTGATGGCTCTGAATGTTTCGAGATGAAGTTTATGGCATATTTTAAAGTTCTTTAGTATTCATATACAAATTTATTTGTTTTATTTTTAAATTGTAGAATCAGCAGATTGTAGCAGATTGTAGCGAAGCAGATCAAAGGGACACATTATAGTGAAAAATTGACTCATTGTTTCTAGATCAACATGTCACCAAGAGGGCAACAAATTAGAATTTGGAATTGTTTTTAATAAATTTCATTCTATTTTAGGCTAAGGAAAAGCTACTTTTAACATTACAACACAAGAAAAATAGACTAAGATAGTTAAAAGAGCATAAAGATTGGACTCAGTCTCAATGGGATTCAATACAATTGAGTGATGAGTCCAGATTTGAAGTGTGTGTTGGAGGGGATAGTAGGAGTCGCGTCATTCGCAGGAAAAATGAAGCTTTCCATCCCGACTGTCTGAAGAGAAAAGTCAAATTTCCTGCATCTTTCATGATCTGGGGCAGCATGTCGTCTAAAGGTGTGGGAAAGTTATATTTTATCTATGGGATTGTAAACACAGACAAATATTTTAGAAGATATATATATATGAATATCATCATCATCATCAATGAAGTTACAACTCTTCGTGAGTCTTTGCCGCGTTTACTATTGCCTTCCATGTTTGTCAGTCCTGTGCCAGTAATTCCCATTGTCGCACTCCCATTTTACTCTGAGATAGCGCG
>NW_027314724.1:0-999 GCF_040954645.1 Diabrotica undecimpunctata | reverse complement strand
CGTCGATGCAAGCCTGCATAAGAACGGACGTAATATGAAGTTTTTGATTTTGGACTTACGGGATCTTACGTGACCTAGATGAGAACAGGACCTTTTTAAGGTGTTTTGAGTGATATATGAGGGACCGTTGATTGTTCTGAGAGTAAAGTTCCTGTTAAGAGTTTTGATTCTCTCGATAATTGTGGCAACATTTGCGGTATTATGGATTTCACATGATGAGAAGTACCAGCGTTTCCTGCATGCACTACGTAGAATTCTGCGCTTCGCAGCGAGCAGTCTTCTCTTTTGGTAATTTCTAAGAATTCAATATAAGTTGGACTTATACTTCAAAACGAGTCGAGTGAATGTTTTGTGAGTGTGTACGAGAGTCTTTGTATGTGTTTTTTCAATTACTCCTGTAAGTGGTGTGAGAAGTCGGGCTAGATTTTTAACCCTATCTAAAGTTGCCTTTAGATCAGGTTCCCTTGAGTGTTCTAGTGAATAGGACGCCCAAATCGGGCTAATAACGAGCCTTTGTCCCACAAGATTTAGTGGGAATTGGTCATCGCCGTAGCGATTGATTTTTACAGTTGTTGTAGGGCTGCGGAACAAAATTGTTTGTGCTCTCGCAGCATTTAGTTTGACTTTCCACTTATTACACCACTCCTCGACGCCGTTTAAAAGAGTTTGTGCTCTTCTGAAAGTTCTCTCAGAAAAATAACCGTTCGCTGTTGTGAGGAGGGCAGAGTCATCTGCATTGTTGTTTATTGATTTGGTGATTTTGGACGTGAAGTCCCTTAATGCATTTTGAGTAGATTTATTAGCTTGGAGTCCATACTGAAATTTTGGTATAATGTTATGGGTTTTGAGAAAGTCATTGGGTCTCTCTTTGAGGACGATCTCGAGAACTTTCCCTAACGTGTTAATTAAAGATATTGGTCTGTATGATTCCACATTAGTTCGAGGTTTACCCGGTTTGGTTATCATGATGATGTTAACTCCCTACTCTGAGATAGCGCG
>NW_027314723.1:0-999 GCF_040954645.1 Diabrotica undecimpunctata | reverse complement strand
ATGTAAACTTTGTTTGAAATTTCACTTGTTTCCCGTGGTAATTACATGACTCACACATATGTGAGTGGTTTTAAGTAAGATAATGGCCGAAGGTCTTCCTGGCCGACGAATAATCATTTTTACTTATACGAGAGTATTTTTAAATCATAATTATGTAAGACACGTTTTGTAATGTGTATTGGTTAATCTTTGGATTTAATGGTTTTAATTTTTAATGGACAAGGGTTAGAGAAATTTAAAGGAGGTGAAAAAACTATAAAGTTCATTAGAGCCATAGATAGACTCTTTGACTTCCTTAATTTTAGGAATCCATTTGCAAAAGGGTATATAAAACCAATCTTTGAAAAAAATAATTCTTTTCTTAAGAAAGAATTGAATGGCATTATTCAATACATATTTACTCTGAGAACAGAACACAATAATTTACTGCACAAATCTTCCAGAAAAACATTTATAATAGGATTTGCAATAAGTTGCCAGTCTGTATTAAAATTTTTCAAAATGTTGATGGCTGTCAGAGGATATAAATATGTCTTGACTTATAAATTTTCACAAGATGCGATAGAGATATTGTTCTCAAAAATTCGAAAAAGGTATGGTTTTAATAACAATCCAAATTCATTAAAATTTTCAATAGCAATGAGGCAAATTCTGATTTCTGTTTTAATTGCTTAAAAGTTTTATGATGATAAAAGAAGTCCCAAACTTCATTATTCCATGATAAACCTAAGCAAGATCTTTTAAAATTTTCTTATATACAGTCACTCTGAGATAGCGCGTCTAGCCGGCTTCAATTCTGTCTTAATACGATCATAGGGAGTTCGACCTCTAGGTTATTTAATAGAACTCTGGGACTGCGACTGATATCGATCTAGTTAATCCGGAGACGCAGCCTTACAGCGTGCTGGACATCCGTCCTTTACTTACGTACAGTTAGTATAAAGCGTGGTACGTTGAACTTGTGGAGGATAAGAAGGATTACAACTCTGAGATAGCGCG
>NW_027314722.1:0-1999 GCF_040954645.1 Diabrotica undecimpunctata | reverse complement strand
TTTGTGCCTCGGATAGCGTCGGGATGGCCAACACTACAAATCTACTCCACTGGCTATGATTAATATACCAATATTACAAAAGGTAAGTTAATTCTTTGTACAGATAACAGTAATAAGTAAAGCCAGCAAACTATCGTAATTTATTCACAATTAATATTTGCTATGTTCGCTAATTTATTTACAGTCAAAATATTGCATTTTTTCTTCGATTATTGTTCTAATTTCATTTAACCAGCGACCTCTAAGTTTTACACAAAACATATTTATTTTTTCCGAAAACTTTAGGGACATGCGTTATATCGAAATAATGATAAAATATTAACATTATAAGCGTGGAATAATAATAACACTGTCCAACAGTTGAATTTTTCTTCAATGTGTTATTAAGTGATTCGTGTATTTTTTATGACAGAAACATGAACATAATATTATCATCTATATGTCGCAAGTATAATAGTCTGCTTAAAGGACCCCGCAAATCCATGCCGTTTGCTGTACCAGTGATTTGTAGTGAACCAGAAAATAATGTTATATACTGCTACTGTTGCCTTACCAACGTAACAGGTACATAATCGAAAAATAAGCATGCCTTTGTTGGCATTGTTAAAATTACCAGGTGAGACCTACGATCTCAAATAATCAATAATAACGTCAACAGCTCCAGTATGCCCAAGAAACATGATTTAAATTGTAAGCCCAAAGTTTAAATACCTTCCCAACAAGATATAAACGCATGTAGCTCAGAAAGTAGGCATGGAGCTGGAGCCAATGGATTTTCCTGGTACTGAAAGCTATATGAAAGCTAAATAAAAATCAAAGCCATAACTGATTTTACATAAGAGTAAAGTGCCAGAAATATTGCATCAGTTACATTACAGTGTATCATGGACATTACGGAGATTTCACAAAAGGTTCTAGAACGGTTGCATTTGGTGAACTGCAAAGCAGATGTAAAACGAAAGGGTTGAAAGTGCGAAATGTGTTCATAGACCAACGGTTCAGTTGTTAAAAAGAGAGTATTCCTCCGTTTGACCAGTAACGGTAGGAACACGTAGAACGCATGTTGCTAGCGCTGACAAGCGACAACAAGCGCGTGTGTATATTAGCATACTTTCATATGGAACAGTAGGTACACAAAGAACGCTTGTCTGAACTTGTCGGTGTTTGCAATCGACACTGACCAGCAAACAAGAATGTTCAATACATTATTTTCCACTTATTTGCTCCCAAGCACATGACGTATTGCTCTATCAGTGTGACTTTAACTATAGTCCCAAGTTGGACGTGCGATAGGAATCTTCTTCTTCTTCAAGTGCCCTGTCCGTTGCGAACGTTGGCTATTAACATGGCAATTCTGATCTTGTTTGCGGCGCTTCTGAATAGTTCTACCGATGTGAGCCCGAACCACTTCCTCAGATTTTGGAGCCACGAGTGTCTTCTCCTGCCTGGCCCTCGCTTACTGTCTATTTTTCCCTGGACAATCAATTGCAGTAGACGGTACTTATCGTGTCTCAATATGTGGCCTAGATATTCAAGCTTTCTTTGTTTAATTGTATTCACGATTTCTTTCTCCTTTCCGATTCTTTGGATTACATCTATGTTGGTGACATGTTCGGTCCAGGATATACGAAGAATGCGTCGGTACACCCACATTTCAAATCCTTCTAGTTTTCTCGTGAGCGTCTCCGTCAGCGTCCAGGCCTCCACACCATACAGTAAGATCGGAAAAATGTAGCATTTAAGTAGACGTAGTTTTAGGGGAAGAGACAAATCCCTGCTTATGAGGAGCTTTTTCATATTGCTAAATGCTGCTCTAGCTCGTTCTATTCTCGCCTTAATTTCTGTGGCCTGTTCCGATTTTGCATTTACGTTGGTGCCAAGGTACACATAAGATTCGACATAGTCAATTAGTATGTTACTTATCCGTAACTGTCGAGCAGGCTGTTGCTTCCTGCTTATCAGCATCCACTTTGTCTTCTTGAAACTCTGAGATAGCGCG
>NW_027314721.1:0-1999 GCF_040954645.1 Diabrotica undecimpunctata | reverse complement strand
AAACGAAGGAACGACAACTTACTGGAGGTACATTGAAAAACAGACAGAGTAATGTCTACATAAAAGAAGAAGAAGGACCTTCAGAAATCTTTTTAGAGTGTAAAACCTATTTAGTTGTATGTACCTAGAGAAATTAGTACTCAATGTCCTAAGGCAAAAAATATTCTTCTTCTTCAGGTACCATCTCCACTACGGAGGTTGGCAATCATCATAGCTATTTTAATTTTGGAGGCAGTAGCTCTAAAAAGTTGTTATGAGCTGCATCCAAACCATTCTCTCAGGTTCTTGAGCCATGAAATTCGTCTTCTTCCGATGCTTCTTCTGCCATCTATCTTTCCTTGCATTATGAGTCGCAGGATGCCATACTTCTCGCCCCGCATCACATGTCCGAGATACTGTAGCTTTCTTTCTTTAATTGTAAGTTCCACTTCCTTCTCTTTACCTATTCTTCTCAGTACTTCATTATTCGTAACTCTATCTACCCAGGAAATACCTCATAATTCCTCATAATATACCTCATAATACCTCATAATTCTTCTATAGGTCCACATTTCAAAAATCTTTGCCACATAGGACCTTTTTCATTTTTATAAAATTAGAACGTGCTTTTTCGATTCTGACTTTGATTTCTGCAGTGTAGTCATTATTTTCTGTTATGTGTTCCTAGGTAAGTGTACTTTTTTACTCTTTCGATCTGCTGGCTTTCTACTGTCAAGATTTCGTTAGTATTATGGTTGTTTTTACAAATTTTTATAAACTTCGTCTTTTTGATATTGAGCGAGAGTTCGTACTCCCTACTACACATTAATATTGTACTTATGAGTCTTTCCAGGTCTTGTAAACTATCGGCTATTATTACTGTATCATCTGCATATCTGATGTTGTTAACTAAGACTCCATTTACTCTTATGCCGACTGTTTCATCTTCCAGAGTTTCTCGAATTACCTCTTCAGAATAAGCGTTAAATAATAGAGGTGATAGTATGCAGCCTTGCCTGACTCCTCTCTTTATTTCCATTTCTTCAGATGTCTCTTTTTCAATTCGTACGATTGCTCGCTGATTGTAATAAAGGTTTGTTATTAGACTTAAATATCTTTCATCTAGGTTTTTATTTTTTAGAATTTCCATGAGCCGGTCATGTTTTACTTTATCAAACGCTTTATTGTAGTCTATAAAACATATACATATTGTGAACAGTGATTGTACAGTTTAGTGTGAATTCTGGCGTGGATAATTTTCAACAGAATTTTCAAGGTATGTGACATTAAGCTTATGGTTCGATAGTCACTGCACTCTTTGGCATTTACTTTCTTTGGTAAACACACAAATGCTGATGTCAACATTTCTCTAGGGATGATTCCCGTATTATAGATAGCGTTGAACAGTTCTACTATTATGTCTAGGTTTTTCTCATTCACCAACTTTAATAGCTCGCTTTGTAATATTAAATCTTTTATATTAAAATGTTTACAAATAGTGCAAAAAGGCAACGAAACGTAGCTTATACAGTCGTAGTACAACATTGATAGACTGGCCACCCAGACAATTTAGACTTTTTCACCTGGAGACTTATCTTTTAATAGGTTTACAAAATTCGTCTAAGAGAAACAAACCCAAACGTGCATTTTTCGTATTGAAAAAAAGAGTTATCGAGTGATTCTGTTAAAAGGGCTTAATATCTGCACTTAAAATTTTTGTTTAATTTGCATCACGGTAACATTCGTAAGTATATACACACTACAATAAGAACTACGGTAAAGAAACACCTATCCAGATCTGCAAAGAAACACAAGGTATGGATGACACCAGACATACTAAAACTAATGGATGAAAGACGTAAAATGAAGAATAATGCACAAAAATACAGAGAGGTTGATAACAACATAAAGCAAAGAATAAAGAAGGCCAAAGAATTATGGATTGAAGAACAATGTGTAGAAATGAAAAACCATAAAGAAAATATGACACATTCAATGTACATAACTCTGAGATAGCGCG
>NW_027314720.1:0-1999 GCF_040954645.1 Diabrotica undecimpunctata | reverse complement strand
ACTTTTACATAATTAAATAAGAAAACATCAGGAATATTTACATGAATACGACAACTTATGAGGTTAAAAGTTGCAACTTGTGTCACTTTTCAGAGAGCTAATTTTGAACATTTTTTGTAGTTGTACGGCTATTTAAAATTGGTTGAGTTTACCGAAATTGCAAGCTGATTATAGCCGCAAATGTCAAACATGGAACAAAAAATTTCGGTTTAGCAGTGTTGGCATGTTTTTATAATGTATGTGGTGTATGCTTCAAATATAAAGAGATAAAGCTTTAGAAAATTCTGCAATTTTTGATTTATATAAAACATTAGCACCAGATATTTGCAATTAATCTCGAAAAAGCCAAATATTTACTCGTTATTGTTTCATATAAATTGAAAATTGCCGAATTCATAAAATAGTATAATCAAAACGTACTTTTTAAAAGCTTTCTCTCTTTATATTTGAAGCATACAACATATGCATTATAAAAACATCTCAACACTTCCAAACCGAAATATTTTATTTCATGGTTGACATTTGTGGCTATATTCAGCTTGTACTTTCGGTAAACTCAACTTTAAAATTATATTCGTGGTACTTTGTGTTTTGTATATTGTTCTGGTTTAATGTTATTGTATTTAGATGGTTCTTGAGAATGTATTAAAGCCATGAAAAAAAAGAAGAAATGCTTATTGTCACAAATTAAACGAAGAATATAAAATTCATTTTTTAATTTGAAATATCTCGGTGGCGTACCATTTTTTTCTTTAAAAACATTGAGATTATTACCCGTATGCGCGCCAATGATTAATACAAAATTCCTAATTGTATGTCAAAAAATTCGCAATAACCAACTCTTAAAACCCATTAAATTTCATTTGTATTTCTCAACCGGTTTCAGATCAATAAATAAATCATTAGTTTGTAAGAAAAATTTCAACATCCCATATCTCGGAAAAGGAAGCATTTGCGGACATACGGTTAAATAACAAACTGTCATAATTTTTTTGCAGAATCCCTCCCTGAAGTTAGTTGCACGTATTTACTAAAACTCTGTCTATTTTGTAAATATGTATTATTCAAAACGACTAGAAACCGACACTTAACCTCTGTAATTCAAAAACAATTGATTTTTCTTAGCGCAATGATCTTTTAATCAGCATGACCAAAGCTACCTCTCTACAAAGTTTCAGCCACTTTAACTGAAACTACTTTTAACAAAAAAGTGCCGGGGTCCTTTATGTGACTTTTTTATATACAGACAGGCCCAAATAAATTGTTAGAAATAACTAATCATCATGGATTAGTATTAAATACTAATTAAAATTTTATTAGACATATAGGGGTTCCCATATTACAGTAAGATATATTTTTAATGTGAAGCCTAGGTGTATTTCATTTTAATTTTGAATTCTATTTCCAAAACATCTCACTGTATTAAATATTTCCTTTACCTACTTTTAATAGTTTAGCCTTGTTTCGTTTTTAGTGAATTTTCGTTTACTATGCAAACGGTTTGTGAATTTTTTCTTGTCTTTATAATGGAGTAATTATTTTACACTGTGTTTATAACTAGAAGGGTAGTGCATGCAATATTATAAACAATTATTTTAAACGTAGCACACTATATAAATTTTTTCTTGTCTTTATAATGGAGTAATTATTTTACACTGTGTTTATAACTAGAAGGGTAGTGCATGCAATATTATAAACAATTATTTTAAACGTAGCACTATATAAATGTATATTAAATCATATACGGGGTGCGACATTAGTGCGTGGAAGTCCAATAATTACTCATTTGTTGTAAGAGATACTTATGAAAAGAAAATTATTTAGGTAAAAGTTGGAGAATAGATAGAACATATTTTCAAATAGACAGGGAAAGAAATTATATATTTTTACATTTTTGGACTCTTCTCGATAGGAATATGGGTATTAGGCTTACTAACAGTAGTGATAATATTATAGTTAGGGGGAATATCAAAAATGGGAATAACTCTGAGATAGCGCG
>NW_027314719.1:0-2999 GCF_040954645.1 Diabrotica undecimpunctata | reverse complement strand
AAATTCTAAAATGGGTTTTTCCAAATCAAACTGGATGTACCTAAAGTATCTAGTTTTATGACCATAAGTACCTACTTTTATAATTAGTTTTATGGCTACAATAAGTTATATATAGTTTATTTCACGAAAAATGGTTGAATGCTTAATGATTGCAATAAAACCCGACCGCGAGTACCCCAGCTTAGTCAACATTAACTGAGCAGGTAAGTATTCAGGTAAAATGAATCTACTGTGGAGTGTCGTTATCTTGTTTGTATAATAAATTCCTGGTAATATAAAAACGTTAAAAAATCGTATAAAATTATAAAAATATTAGAATACATTTTATTTCATAAAGTTGTAAACATTTTAACAGTGAGTTTCACTATCAATGGTTGATCTTTTAATGACTACAATAAATTTGTTGATCGTATTTCCTGGAATAATTATACAAGTTCCCTCTATTCTGTATAATTTGTAAAAGTATAAAAAACCGATGAGAAATTTTTTAATATACATTTTGTTTCATTTAGTTGAAAGTGTTACAAGTGTTACCAGTGTTATACTTATTTATACCTATAAAACAGCATTATGTGGCGTCCGTGGAAAAACATTGATGGTGCTTCTTCCAGTGTTCCAGCAAAGAAAAAGCATTTATCTGCTGACGCTAGAGAAATCGTAAAAACAATATATAGTTCTTTACTTACAAGAGGACTTACTGCTAGTACTGCTGCCAGTGAAATATCTGATTTAACAAAAATACCTCCAACCACAGTGAAAAGAATTACATCAAATCCCATTAAGTCAAGAATCAAGCGTAACTCTGAGATAGCGCGTAAATGTATTGACGAAAGTGATAAGGACTTAATAAGACGAAAAATTTACACAATGTACGAAGAGCAACGGATACCTACACTAGATGCTTTTAAAACAACGGCTTACTAATGATGATACACAAATAAACTGTAGCCGCATTAATCTTTGGAGGATTTTGTCTAAAATGGGCTTCAGATATCGTACAATTGACAAAAGGCAAGTGCTTATGGAGTCCCATAGTTTACAAAAGTGGCATACTGAATCTATAACTTCCATAAGAAAGTACCGTACAGAAGATCGACAAAATAATTTATCTGGACAAGACATGGTTTGACACTCGTGAACCACCATCCAAAGGATGGTCCGATTCTTCCAACAGGTGTCAAACAAAAGTTCTATCAAACAAAAGGAAAAGAATAACAATTTTACATGCAGGATCAGAAAATGTTTGGGCCTCAAATGCCTTATGGCTTTCTGCAAAGAACATTAAAGACTCCTGCGTGGACTACCATGAGGATACAACGTCAGAGCTTTTGAGCAATGGTTTAAGAATTGTCTTATATCTAACTTTCCTCAAGATAGTGTGATAGTAATGGACAATGCAAGTTACCACAGTCGTCAATTAAATAAGTCTCCAAGTGCAAATAACACGAAAATTGAAATTCAAAACTACCTGTTAGAAAACGATATATATTTTGAAGAAAGTTATTTAAAAGATGAACTGTTAGAAGTGTTAAAATCATTTTCTATTAAAAAAGTATATGTTTGTGACGCATTGGCCGAGGACATGGGACATACAGTGTTACGGCTTCCGCCCTACTATTGTTTATTTAATCCCATAGAGCATATGTGGCACCAACTAAAGTCAAATGGTAGGTCACAAAATGTTTCTCCGACTTTAAGTGGTAGTGTTGTCAAATTAATAAGGAAATTTGTTGATAATATCTCCCCAGAAAGTTGGAAAAATTCAGTACGCCATGTAATGAACGTAGAAAATTCATATGTTACTTTGAATCACATAATTAAACCAATTGTTATTAATCTTGAAGAGGATAGCAACAGCGAAACAGAATTAGGTATTTAGGAATTTATAAATATCTTTTGGTTATTTTGGGTATTTTTTTTGTAAATATTAACTTGTATATATTTTTCTATATTTTGTTTCAATTCATCTATTTTTTGTACATTATGTATTCGTTTGTATGTATATACTGTAAATAGAACTATTATTACTGTACATTTTTAACGATATCCGATTAGGAAGAGCAAAAACTTTTAAACACGCCAGTTTTTTTGCTGACAGTCCTAAGCCTGTAAAAAGTGTGAAGGAAAGTACCTTTATGAATTTAGATCCATATACTACAATTATTCACGTACAATAAAAAAACTACTTTCTTCATGTTAAAAATTGTTCAATTATCAAGTATATTCACTTAAAGAACCTGAAAATACCATATGAAATAGTTTAATAAATTTTTATAATCGAGTAATTCACAGCTACCAAAACAAACTTTCTGAAGTGCGACCCTGTGTACTTCGGTAGTTTATTGAGAGACTCTTGTATACACAATAGGATCAACTCAGGTAACCATTAGGCATTCAACCATTTTTCGTGAAACAAACTATACATATTTGGATTTCGGAGCCCAATTGTAATCTTTTAATCGCCTTTACATGACTGTCCGATGTCGGCAGTTAAAATTTCAATAATTTCTTTTTGGACAATATTCTGGCAAATTTTGTCCGAAGTCGTTGTGAAGAGGGTCCGTTGTTTAGAGGTGTCTTCTTATTTAGCCACATATGAAATGCTCGTTGACCTAAAAACTGTCCGGTCAGTAGAGTTTTCCGTTGTGGAGAGGTGTCCGTTAACAGAAAATTTACTGTAATTTATTTGAAAAAATAATGCAAAACTACGTTTTTAAAACAAACTCATACCATCATCTAGTTAAAATTGATGGTAAATTGATGATGATTGAATAGTCCAATTAACAACTCTGTGCAACGTTACCAGATGGTAACGCTAGGCTTTTAAAGGTTAAAAAAATATGAGTACTATTCCAAATTTATTTTTATGTGTAAAATCTTTCCTTTGCAATTAAAACTATTAAATGTTAAATTTTAAGTTGTACAATAAAGTCACGGCAATATATGTATCTTATTTTAATATACGTATCTATAAAAATTATTAACTCTGAGATAGCGCG
>NW_027314718.1:0-2999 GCF_040954645.1 Diabrotica undecimpunctata | reverse complement strand
AGAAACTCGAAAACTAGCACATGATTGCCAAAATGAACAATATTGACTGTCCTAAAAACTGGAAAGCTACAATAATTGAAGGAAAGGACTACGGTTATACGGTTTTATGAAACGCCACCCAAGATTATCTCTCCGTGCTGCTGAAGGATGTATTGCCCAGTATTGCACGTGCAATTTCCTTTAACAAACATAATGTGAATGCTTTTTTTAATAACTATGAAAAATTAATCAAAAGATACCCAGAACTCTTTGACTCATCCAGAATTTGGAATATGGATGAAACAAAAACTGAAATTAACCAAGAAACTTCTCATGTGATTTCACAAAAAGGCCAAAAACAAGTAGCAGCTGCTATAAGTGGTGACAGATGAACTCTGGTTACTACATTTTTTGTTTATAAACGCAGCTATATATAGTTAGGTTCCTGCTCTAATATTTCCGAGAGTGCACTTCAAGAGCCACATGATAAATGGAGCACCAAATGGGACCTTGGGTTTGGCTCATCAGTCAGGCTGGATGACCACTTCCAATTTCGTTTATGTGATGCAGCACTTTATAAAATGTTCAGGTTCCTCAAAAAAGAGAAGAATGCTTCTAATTTGCGACAATCATAAGAGCCCACTTGTTAAACGAGGCAATAGAACTAGCGAAAGCTAATGGCTTGCACATTCTAACAGTTCCACCCCATTGTAACCCACATGATGCAACCACTGGATGTGAGATTGATGAAACCTTTTTAAAACATATTATAATGCTGCAATTGATTCATCGTTGAAGTCTAACCCAGGCTAACGTTTTAGAATCTATCACGTGGCCGCATGTGTTGAAATAGCACATGGCCGTGCCACGGTACCACAGAGCATTATAAATTCTTTAAAAAAAAAAACAGGAATATTTCCAGTTGACACGCACAATTTCAGCGACGGTATTTTTTGCTTCCAGTTTGGTCAGTGAGAAACCTAATTTTCCCGACGAAACTCTTCCTGATAAATCTCTAACATGCCAACTAGCTGCAAGTCTACCAACTTTAGAATCTGAAAAACCACCCTCATCTCCCCAAATTTCAAGCGAAAACTTTCAGCAACCAATAGACACTCCAACAACATCAAGCTGCCAAAACTCTACGCCTACTCCCTCTCAATCTTTCCAAAATCGAAACTCAATACTAGCTCCAAGAAATCAAGAGAAAAGGGGAAAAGCAGAATAATAACTGACACCCCAGAAAAACTTCTTCAGGTAGAAAAACAGATAAAAAAAAACAAAGAAAACCACCAACTCTAATGCTAAACGTACTAAATCTACGAAAAGAAAAACTACTTTTTGAAAATGAGAAGAATGGCAAAAGCTCTGATGATGAAGTATTAGAAGAACCACAGCAAAATTTTGACAGGAGTGAATTGAAAATTGAAGATTTTGTGCTGGTTAAATTTGGGACTGTAAAGCAAAAGGATGTGTACTATGTTGGAGAATCATTGGTAAATGTTGATGATGAGGATGTTGAAATTTCATTTTTGTGAATGTCATCTAAAGTAAATTATAAATTTTTCTAACCCCACCGTACCAGATATGTCTAGTGCTTCCTTATCAGAAATTGTAGTCCTTTTGCCAACTCCTTCTGAGCAGGGTACGAAGCGACAGAATCATTATTGTCTTTTTCAGTTTCATTGAAAAACTTCAATATGCATTAGGGGTTTGATTAAGTATCATAATATAGTTTTAAATATTGCAATAAATAATTTCTAAAACATTTATATGAGGTTGTCATTTTTCTAATGGAGTCTGGAGCCGCCCCATTCCTCGTCTAAAGGTGCCCCAAGTGGAAGCATATATACAGTGAAAGTTTGGTGAACAATGTATTTTATGAATATTTTCTTTCTTTATTTGGTGAAGTATTTAGAGTGATATGATATTTCTTTTCTGTTTGTTATAATATACTATATTTCATTTTTGATACTGCCATCTGGGCTTATCCATGTTCATTTACGCTGAGGCTTTTTATCAAAAAACAGAGTTCATCATAGATAAAGTTTCCTGGTGTAAGAAGTTCAGCAATATTTGCCATCGTTACCCATAAGACAAATAATAACAGGCAAAATCTATGAAAAAATATATTAATATATAAAATAAAACTACAAATATCATACTCAATCAAAATAGACTCTAACTAAAAGTACTGATGAAATCAATAATATAATTACAGAAATAAGCCGGGAATGAAGTGGCAGGAATAGAAATCATGAAGAGCAATGAAATCGCCCATAAACAAAAATATAAAAATCATGTACAGAAAAGAAACCAATAAGATGAATGGTATAATACCAATAACACAATAATATTATTTAGATCTATATAAAGAAAACTCAAAATCTCAAAAGTCCGAACAGCTATGATGATTGCCGACCTCCGGCCGCGGAGATGGCACTTGAAGAAGAAAGAAAAAACAATCGTCATCACAATAAATTCTCCAAAAATACTATAGTTATAAAAATTTTGAATCCTAAATTACAACTAGAGATTAGTAAATCAGAAATAACGAAACCACTTAGAGAAGGTATGTGTTATATATCTTGATGAATAAAATATCCAATACAAGTAATATATCCAGTAAATGGAATACTGCAATTACGTTATTTACTGTTGAATAAGAGTGAACAAAAAAGAAACTATATACCATACTAGCAACAGGGTTTAGAAAAGTCTAAAGTACATGTCATCAGTTATTTACGATGAAATTGCTATTAATTGAGAAGAATATCAATATCAAATACCTACATATTATTATATAGCATTCATAAAACTGACCTGTGGCAAAAGACTGACTTGTAACATAAAGGCTCATAAGTCTAGCTATTAAAACCAAACCTGGCAAAACCGAACAGAAAAAGTTAAGTCTCTGAAGTCGATAAGTATGATATCATTTGTACCGAAAAACTCTAGAAAAACTGCTCGACATGCACATTAGGGACGGTTGTGGCTGAACGTAACTCTGAGATAGCGCG
>NW_027314717.1:0-2999 GCF_040954645.1 Diabrotica undecimpunctata | reverse complement strand
AGTTCTTTAGATAAAATAAAACGTTTTATTTTATCTATTTGCAAAATAAAGTTTAATTCTTTAGATAAAATAAAACGTTTTATTTTATCTGAAATGAGTGCATTCCACGAAGTAAGGGTTTCAACAATCAAACATTTAATTCTTTAATTCCAGGAATCTACGACAGTAATTGACTAGATAATTACCTTCTAAACTTATTCCACAGAAAATGTGATAGTGGGTTTTTCCATTTTGTATATAGGAAGGTCCAAGTGGCATATTCAAAATTCTTAACAGTTCACTAAAAGTAGGTACTTCAGTTGCAAGGTTCAGTTTATTGTGTATACTAGTGTTATGGAAAATTTGGAAGTGCCGTGTAAACGCCGAAAAATTGGTCCTCTAACAGTTAATGAAAAAACATTAATAATTAATTGTTTTAAATCATTTACAGACAAACGTTTATGTGAAAGTGTTGATGAGACCGTTGAGTTAGTTAGCAGTACACTTGGTGTTGGGAAATCTACGATTTACAGAGTTATTAAAGAAGAGAAATGTGGTAGTTTTCACATGCCACGTAATGCTCCAGGGAAACCAAAATTTCAAATAGAATATCATTTTAAAGAAGGACTTGTGCATGAATTCTTCTTTAGACAAGAATTTCCAACATTGAATAAAGTTCTTGTCTCAGTTCGAGATGATAAGGATTACCCAGAAATGAGTCGAAGTACGTTATGGAAACTTTTAAAAGAAATAGGCTTCCGCTGGAAAAAGAATCCCAGAAAGTCTATTTTATTAGAAAGAAGCGATATTGTCATATGGAGAAGACATTTTCTAAGAACCATAAAGGAAATGAGAAACCAAGAAAGAAAAATATTTTATCTTGATGAAACATGGATCAACGAGGGTCATACACCAAATAAATTTTGGCAGGATGAAACTGTTACAAGTCAAAGGCACGCTTTTGTAAATAACTTATCTACTGGTTTAAATTCACCATCAGGAAAGGGACGCAGGCTGATAATAGTACACATTGGCAGTTCAGACGGTTTTGTTGAAGGTGGTTTATTAACTTTTGAATCAACTCGTACCGGTGACTACCATGAAGACATGAACGCTGATGTCTTTCAAGAATGGTTCGAACAAATGATAGATCTTCTTCCTAAGAACTGTGTAATAGTAATGGATAATGCAAGTTATCACTCCAGACTTATAGAAGGACTGCCCACAACCAAGTGGTTAAAAAAAGACTTGCAGAATTGGCTGAGTTCAAAAAATATTACGTACCATCCCGGATCTATAAGAAAGAAACTTTATTCGTTGTGTGCCCTTCATAAAGAAAAATTTAAAAAATACGAAATTGATGAAATTGCCAAAAATCGTGGAATGACAGTACTTAGATCCCCACCATATCATTGTGAATTAAACCCGATTGAACTGGTATGGGCAGAGATAAAGAGTGAAGTTTCAAGAAAAAATACCACTTTTAAAATTCATGATGTTAAACAGTTGTTTTTGGAGGCCGTAAATAATGTAAAACCTGAAAACTGGGAAAAGGCAGTAAATCACACTATTAAAGAAGAGGAAAAAATGTGGAAGCTGGACAATATTACTGATAAAATGATCGAGCCAGTTATTATAAATCTTGGTTCTGAAAGTCCATCTTCTGAATCTGATTTGGATTTGTAACAAGTAACTGTAAGTTTTATATTAATATTTTTATTCATCTATGTAACATACCTTAGACGGTTTTAAAAACTCTTTTTCTCTTTTGTAATTTTTAAAAATGAAAAAAAATGTGAATTTTTTAAAACCCTTTTTAATGTAGGCCAGTCAGTTCTAATATAGTGTGTGATAAAAGAGGTCACTTTTGTTTACATACACATAGCACTTTATAACACTGATATAATTCATTTATTTTTTACAATTATTCAAAGTAATTTTTCAATTAATCTTGAGCACGCCCATGGAGTGGTCGGAGCTACCAGTTAAAATTATGCTAATTACTCTCTCGTTCATAAAAATAAACTATAGTCAACACCATACGGTCACCAGATATGTGTCTAGCTTTAATAGATTTTTCACTTCGTTGAACTTATTAAATACTCTAAATTTTTTATGTTTAGAAACCTATATGGCCAATCGCGTAAATGTAGCCAAATTTGAAAATATCAGAATGTTAAGGGGTGATATGGAGTTTTTAGTTTCATCCGAATGAATTTTAGCGAGTAAATGGAAAGATACGAAAGAAGTGAGGCTGATGTCCAATTGTCACAGTACAACTATTGAAAATATCAACAGAAAGCTGAAAACTGGAGAAAAAGCTGAGTTCACTTTCTCTAATTAAAACCTACCGAAATGGTAGAGAAAAGTTTTTTGTAGATTAGTTGTGTACGCTATTGTAAATTCTTGGATTATTTACAGGCATTCGTAAAAGAAGTGTAGAACAAGATAATAAAAAATTTTCATTTTTTAAATTTCCTGGTGCACTAGCAGAACAGCTAATTGAATTAGGAAGATCAAAATGAAATGTCAAAAGACGAATAAGTGGCCGTTCTGGAAGAATATCTAAACGACAGAAACAGATGATTAACATTGGAGACCATTTGACACAACAAATACCTACTAGAAGAAGGTGCTTTGAATGTTCACAAAATAAATCAGAAACTCTAACTACGACTATTTGTATAGCGTGCAATGTGCCTCTATGCAAGAATTGTTTTTTACCACATCATTCATAAAAAGTAATGTTTTTTTGTGTAATCTGCTTTTTTTATTTTGAATACAAGTTTTTTCTTTACTGATGGGATTTATTTATCCCACCATCTAACACTAATGGGAAATATATGTCCCATGTCTTTTCTAAGGATACAAGGACACGCATCAATGTAAAAAAGTCAATCGCTTTGTTGTTACGTCTCTAGGTATTAACGAATATCATTACAGTCATTTTAAATAGTTTTATTTAGCTAGAATCAGTAATGAAAGGGTAAAGCACTTTCATTTTACTCTGAGATAGCGCG
>NW_027314716.1:0-2999 GCF_040954645.1 Diabrotica undecimpunctata | reverse complement strand
TTTTAAACTGTAATTTATTGTGATTCTTTATTGCTATAGCTTATACAATGTTTTAACTGTGACTGAATTGGAGATTGTAGATGAGCGATTGAGACCTTTTTGTAATCTCACACACATAAAATGGGTTGAAATATTTTTTCTTCGATTAAAAAAACTGCTACCAAATTAACAAGCACCGGATGTAAAATGCACCTAACAATATTTATTGTTACTTATTAAAACAAGTGATTCACTACTACACTGTGTTACAATTTATATTAGTCAAAAGTTACGGAAAATAAAGGCAAACTTTTATTTTTATGTTTAAATGCGAGAGTGTATTTAAAAGTGATTTTAAGTGTGTTATTTGAACGGCAGTTGGTTAAAGAGTAAATGAATGAATCAATGTATCATTCTTTTTAACTAATAGTCAACTTTTTACAAAGATGGTCTGGGTTTTGATTATAATTATCGCGACGTCTAGACATCACAACGCAATGAATTTTCAGCGAAACGACATTTATTGTGTATTGTTTATTGTTCCAAAAAATAAGTCTATACTGTCTGATAGTGGATGGTTTTGTTAGCGAAATTTTGACTAATTACGAGAGGAAACTAAATTAGCAACAAAATATGTTGATATTTCAGTAGGTTTCAGTAGTTTATGGTTAACAGTAGGTAAAGAGCTTATTTGGTCTCTTTGACTTTCCACTGTTACCTGGAAGATCTTTTGTCTATATATTTGTGGCTTTCGAATACGTTCTAGCGCTTCTGTCGACGTTTGCCTGACCACTTTTCAGTAGTACCTTTTCCTCTTCAGACGTTTTACTTATAATGGGAAACAATTTAAAACTTTAAGAATGACTGAAGCTACGTTGTTTCTCGTCCTTATTGACTTTATTTATTTGTTCCTGGTCAATTCTTGTACCCCGGAAAATTAAAAAGTAAGTGGTCATTGGTATGTTGAAAGAACGCTAATAAACACAGTTGTGCGGTTCTGAGCTTCCTCTTTATGATACTCGTTTGACAGAATTAGTATTCACGACCAAGCACCAAGAGTCTCTCTATCACTACAAGGTCTCAGAGCTTTCGGAGATGACTTTGGTTCAATACTCAAGGTGTTGTATCCTCACCTGCATTTTACTACACAATAAAAAAATTCAACCATGGTAACAAATTTTAAATGGAATATAGTAACTAGAGACAGTCCAGGAATTTTAGAAATAAAAACAATAAACAATGAAAAAAATGTAGTAGTGGAATTTTATTCAATTAATAGCGTTATTAGATGTATGATAGAGAAGAAAATGGCAAAAGGTAGACCGCTCCATCTGGCCTTTGTTGATCTAAAGAAAACATATGACTCAATACCTAGAGTCAAATTATGGGAAGCAATGAATGATCTCGGAATCCGACAAACACTAATAAAAGCAGTTAAAGCACTATACAAAGAAAACAAAGTAGCTATTAAATGTGGAAATAAAGCCTACAATCCATTTAAGACGACAAAAGGACTTCTACAAGGCTGTGCTACGTCCCCTACTCTGTTTAAAATATTCTTGGAAAAGACACTCAAACCATGGAGGAGAAAGTGCGAAGGAATGGGCATACCAGTAAGAGACGAATACCTATACACCTTAAGTTTTGCCGACGATCAAGTAGTCATCGCACAAGATGAAGAAGATCTCAGCTTTATGCTCAGAAAACTAGAAGAAGAATATAAAAACAACGGAATGGAAATAAACCTAGAGAAAACCGAATACCTAACAACAGAAAACAAGGATATGAGAAACCTAGAGATAGACGAGGGAAGACAAATAAATGGAACAGATAAATTCAAGTATTTAGGAACCATAATATCGAACCAGGGAACAACAGAAGAAGATATAAACAACAGACTGAGACAAACAAGAAACTGTATAAGACAACTAAACTCAGTGTTGTGGGATAAGAACATTACGATAAAGACAAAAAAGAGAATATATAATACCCTGACAAGAAGTATCCTGACATATGGGTCCGAAAACTGGACAATAAACAAGAGAAATAGAGGTAGAATAAGAGCAGTAGAAATGGAGTTCCTGAGGAGAAGCTGTAGACTTACAAAAAGAGACAGAATTGAAAACGCAGAGATTAAGCGGAGAATGGGAGTGCAATCAGACATAATCGACTATATAGAGGAGAAGAGACTATCCTGGTACGGCCACGTCAGAAGAGCGGACAGAGGACGCTGGATAAACAAAATCACAGAATGGAGCCCGATTGGAAGAAGAAAGAGAGGAAGACCCCGAAGGTCATTCAGAGATGAAATCGACGTGGCTATGGAGAAAAGAACCCTGCGAGATGGAGACTGGAATGACAGGGAAAATTGGAGGAAAACGGTTGAGTGAAGGAAGACAGTGAAAACTGTGGAAATCCTTAGTAGTAGTAGTAGATGTATGATCTTCCAACTGTTAACCTTTTATTCGGAATTATGTCTCTTGGTAGATTGTCATGGTATGAAACATATTGGGAATGTTTCTTCTTAACTTCTTCTGCAGGTGGGTTTTAAATTAATCAATGAGTTATCAAACAATCAAGTTATCATGTGAACTTGCAATCCATATTTAATATTAAAAAAAATATGTTTGCAATAAAATTGTGTATGCAACGGGAATTAAACTGCATGCTTTTATAATTCATATTGTAATTTTACCAATATCGTCGGTTATTGTTTTATAAAAAACAGATTTAAGATATCCCAAAAAAAATAAATCTAACGGATTTAACTCAGGTGATCTCGGAGGCCATTAAATAGTTCTCTTTCAGCCAATCCGTCTATTCGGAAATCTCTCGTCTAGTCACTGGTAGCCAATAAGGAGGCAGTCACCATTCGGTTGCAATTGTAAAAGATCCTCTATAGTAGAAGCCACAGTTAGAATGTAGTGCAGGTAAGATAAGCAATGTATATACTTACGGGAGAACGGCCGACCACGTTGCCGGTTTGCCCCGAGCGGCGCATCAGGACTCTGAGATAGCGC
>NW_027314715.1:0-3999 GCF_040954645.1 Diabrotica undecimpunctata | reverse complement strand
CATTGGAGGCGTTAACTCCCACATCTTCCAGTTGATTAAGTTAAAATGAATCATGAACCTCTTCTCTAACCTATTTTGCTGCTTCGCGTGTTAGCATATTTATAATAAAAATGAATCATTTTTTTTTCTTATTAATGTAAATAGTAAAAACGGCAATAAATTAGAGTGGGAGGACTAAGCAGAGTCGTAGAAACGTAGAATCCTAAAATATATATTTTATACTGGCAACAGGTGTAGGTATGTTTTCAAAAAACTTGATAGTGTGTAATTTTTTTTTAAATCAGCTGATTACTTTCGGCATATAACATGCTATCTATAGAGCTTCGTCTTATAGGTTACAAATATCTCATAGAAGAGTTATTGTAGACACAAAACACATTAAAAAACAATAGAAGGTCAACGCATCTGTTATAAGAGTGAAAACCCTTTTAAAGTTCTAAAAATCACATTTAAAAGGTGCTTGGTATACCAATGGCTGACTTGTTGAAAGGAGGGAAATCAGCTGTATTACATACTATATTATATACTATAGTATATACAGCTGATTTCCCTCTGTTCAAATTGTTTGATTTACAACTTTAAAAGGCCTTCTAATGGTTTTTAATTTGTTTTTTGTGTTGACAATCACATTATGTGTAGGTATTTCTAACCTACAAGACGAAGCTCAGAAGATGGCATGTTACATTTTAATAAAATAATTTGACACACTATCAAGTTTTTTGAGAACATAAGTACACCTGTCGCCAGTTTGATCTATACAGTGATACTCAAAAGTCCGTTCCCCCTCGTATCTTTTGAACGGTTATTGTTATAGTACTGAAATTTGGAGGGAGGTAATAAACACACGTAGGCTTCTCAACTAGTTATACCAGGTGACGCAATAGTGACAGATGACGTTACAGCGCCACTGTGACAGATAATATTAATAGAAAATACCTATTCAGTCATAATAATTTGTTTGAGTATAGCCTTATTTTGATGAATAAATTAAATAAATACTAAAATTGTAGTTTGCATGTAGAATGCATCCTATTTCTAAACTCTTGACGTACTCGTTCAAATGTGTCGGAGGAAATTGCCATACATTCTTCAACAATTCGTTGTTTCAAAATGTCAATATTGTCGGGCGGTGTAATGTAAACTTTAGATTTCCAGTATCCCCAAAGAAAAAAAAACTAATGGTGTGAGGTCCGGTGACCGAGTTGGCCATTCTATCTTACCTCGTCGTCCAATCCATCTACCACGATATTCCTCATCTAGGTAACGTCTTACTGCACCGTAATGGTGTGCAGGAGCATCATCTTGTTGAAACGTTATTTCCAAGTTGCCGAATTCATCTGGATTAAGTTATTATTAAGTATCCTCCAGAATTTCAAGTATTAACGGTTCAATTGCATTTTGTAATATCTTCAGATACATTTCACCGGTTAAGTTAGTATTGAGAAAAACAGGCCCAACGATGTGGTTTCCCAAAATACCTGTCTAAACATTTATTTTTTTTTGTAAATTGAGTATGTGTTTCACGAAACACGTGAGGATTTGTATCACTTTTTTTACCTGACATTGTGTGTTTTAACATTTCTATTGAGAGAAAAAGTACTTTCGTCACTAAAACAAATTGTTTTTATGCAATCGGGCTGTTGGTTAATTTTATTGGACATATTTCCACAGAATTCTAGTCTTCGGTCGGGGTCATCGTCTGAAAGTTAGTACACAATTTTTAATTTGTATGGATGAAATTTGTTTTCAGCCAACACTCGGTGTACTGTCTTTTGACTGATTCCATAGATATATGTAACTTGGGTTGTAGAAGGAGTAGGGTTCACTACCATTTCTGAAATTATGTCAATTTTTTTGTTGTCACTCATTGTTTGTCGACCAGATCGTTTGACATCTTGAACACTACCTATTTGTTTAAACTTCCGAAGAAGCTTCCTTCAATAAGCTCTAGATGTAGGGCGATGGGGATACCTCTCGTTAAAAAGACGTTAAGATGCATGGAAATTATTTCCACATTCACCAATTATTAACACAGCTGCTACTTTGTCTGCTACAGTACGTATCATTCTGCCTTTGTAAAAATTTAAACGTGTTGTTAAACAATAATTAAACTAAATATTAACTAAGAACAAGTAACTAAAAACCACTTGACAAAACTGGAATTGACGAAACTAAGCAAAAACAGAAATTAATTATTCTGGTATAAACGCGTTTGCAAACTAAAAATAACTAGAAAATTGACTAAACTGAGCAGAAATAGACACTAAATATTGAGCTATAAACGCTTTTGCAAACTAAAAACAACTAGAGAATTGACAAACGTCAACTTTTTGACAAATAACCACAGGCAGACGTTATTATTTAGGCGGGCGTCTTAGTATTTATTTAATTTATTCCTCAAAAAAATCTTAAATCCAAACAAAATTAGTATGATTGAATAGGTATATTAAAATAATTGTAATTTCGCATTTAATTAATAAATATTCTAACGTTCGCCTCTTGTTAATTGTCAAAAAACGTTAACTTTTTGACAAGTAACCAGAGGCAGAGGTTTTAATATTTATTAAGCAAATGCGAAACTACAATTTTAGTATTTATTTAATTTATTCATCAAAATGAGCTTAAACTCAAATAAAATAAGTATGGTTGAATAGATATTTTCAATACCTTTCAAACGAGGTATCACTTGCCATAAGATCCTATTTAAAATTATCTGTCACAATGGCGCTGTAACGTCATCTGTCACTATTACGTCACTTGTTATGACTAGTTAAAAAGCCTACGTCTGTTTATTACCTCCCTCCAAATTTCACTATTATAAATATAACCGTTCAAAAGATACGAGGGGAGGGACGGAACGACTTTTGACTAGCACTGTATATATATATTTTATTGTTTAAAAAGTTCTACAATGACCTATTCCTAAATTTTAAAGAAAAATGATTCACAACAAAAGCATCTACAAGGCATGTGGAAAAATATGGGAAACCTTAATAAAAAAAAATCGGCAAATAAATGCATTTGTCGGTGATGTGCTTCACATGAATCTACCAATTCAAGATTAATATTTTTTAATAGACTTAAAAGCCCGCTTAATAAATAGCAAATAAAAGGAATAGCGAATTTACGTGGATAGTTGTTATACAGTGAATCTTAGAATTCGAAGTCTAGGTTTGAATTATATGGAAGTTTACCGCAGAGTTCGGAGAAGGTGTTAAAGACACGCATTCTTTCTGGTCAGTATGTACACACTTAATGCATGATAATGTTTATATTCATGGCAATGTTTCCCATATGAACGAAATACCGGAAAACGCCTTACGAGTTTGTGGTATTATGAATATCCACACCGTCAATATGCAAATAAAAATTTTGATTAAACAATAAGAATATTTTAGTTCATCATTTAAACTGATTATAATCTTTTTGTAATGTTGTAATTGTTATTCGAGGTTTTGAAGCGATAAGGTTTACATTGCGACTGAAATATAGCTTGAATTTGGCGTGATAAAAGGACTGAAAGAAATTTCAATACAGATTTCCCATACTCAATCAATACCGGCTGGGAATGAGGGCATGAGCCCCTTTTCTTCAAAGTTATCATGGGTGAAATGATAAGTAAATTGAGTGAAACGAAAACAGCAACGACAGCGCTCTTCAGCTACTTTTACCAATTTAACAGTTAAATCATTTAAAATTATGAGTTTCGCTTCCAATATAAAATGCATGATAAATGCATGATAATATCAAAGATGCCTCTAAGAGTGGAATCTTGAAGTAGACGCAATATTTATAAAGAGAAATAAAATTGAAATATTGAAATAAAGGTAATTAAACTGACAAAAAAAAAACGAAATTTCATTTAGTTATGGCTTATTTCTTAACCCACGAATGGTTTTTTTAATTGTGATAATAAACCCCATTAACCCAATCTTCAAATGATGTTTATCTAATAGTCCAGTCGTGAGACACGAAAAATATCTACTCTGAGATAGCGCG
>NW_027314714.1:0-3999 GCF_040954645.1 Diabrotica undecimpunctata | reverse complement strand
TTAAACATAATAAAAGGTAAAAAGGCATATTTCACTACCAATTTTTTACTTTCTACATGTTATGGCTTTATAGCTTTGACAAAACAAGAAGAAACTGATCCATAAGAAGTTTCAACTAAAAATCATTCTTTGAATGACATGAAGAAATGGCAAATTCGTGCAAATTGTTACAAGGAAAATGTTGCATTTATGGATAGGAAGTCACCGACGAATAAAACAAAAAAACCAAATATCGGTGCCAGTCCTGCAAAACATATTTTTGCTTTGACTTTTTTTTTCTGAAACATAATTTTGTTTCTAAAAACTAGTTTAAGGCTCTATCATCAAAAGGATTAAAGCAAGGATGTTGCTTGTCCTCCCACTTTATTATAATATACCTCGAAAGTGCTTTAAAAAGATGGAAACAAAAATGCAGGACAATGGGGATACCGCTCACCAATACTATGGTATATACGCTTAACTTTGCAGACGATCAAGTAATAATGGCTCAAGATTATGACGATTTAAACTATATGGCACGAAAATTAATTGAAGAGTATGATATATGGGGTCTAGAAGTAAATAAAAAGAAAACCGAATACCTGTGCATTGGAGCAGAACAAAAAGATCTCATATTAGACGATAACACTACGATAAAGCACTGCTGTGACTACAAATACCTAGGTATCACTATTTTACAAGATGGAACATTAGACAAAGCCATAAGAGAGAGAAATACGTCAGGGAGAAAAGCCATCACAATGTTAAACACCATTTTATGGGACCAATCCATCAGCAAAGAAAATAAAAAGAGGATATATGAGACTATAGTAAAAAGTATCACTTTATACAGCTGTGAGGTATGGCCACTGAAAGAAAGAACACTGTCAATGCTGAAAGCGACGGAAATGGATTTTTGGAGAAGAGCCGCAGGAAGATCTAGAAGAGAAAGGATTACCAACGAACGCATTAGAGAAATAATGGGAATCAAACGAACAATCACAGATGACCTAACAACAAAACAACTTATCTGGTTCGGACACTTACAAAGAATGGACGAACAACGAATGCCAAAAGAAATACTAAAGTGGCAACCAGAAGGAAAGAGGAAAACGAGGTAGACCGAGGAAAAGTTGGAGCGAAGGAATAAATAAAGAACTGAGAGAGAGGGCCATAGAAGAAGATCTATGGAACAACCGGTCTAAGTGGCGATTGGAAGTCGGAAAACGGCGGAGAACGTTATAAACCGACAAGTAGTAGTAGTAGTAGTAGTAGTTTAAGGCTCTAATTGCCATTGCCAAATTTTTTTCTTTTTAAATAAAAAATATGAATATCTATTAGTTTTGCTGAAAAACTGTTTGACCATTTGTAGGGAATTGTCATGTGTGCAACACCGATACCAACTTTGCTACCATTTTTGTATATGCTTCATAAACCTCTTCATAAGCATTATCCAGTGGTTTGGTGCATTTCCGTTACCCACTGTGGCTAACCATAAATTCTAAGCTGGTGCATAACGCATGTCCACCAGGGCCACTGGGGATATTTGTTTTCTTGAAATTGGTAGATACGTTATATACACCATGGCACGCTAGGTGTATAAGTAAAATAATTGTAGTTTAACATACCGTAATACATTAACCATAACTAGAATTTGACGATGAAACAAAAATTAAATAGAGATTTTAACCATTTCCACAGCATATCCAAACTTCTTTAAATCAAATTTTTAACAATATCATATCTTGAGACCCCATTATGAATGTGTTCAAAAAGATGATGGGAGAACTGAAAGAAATCAGTAATAAAAATAAGAAATATAGAGAAAATATATAGAAAAAAAAAGAAAAAAATATATAGCGAAGAGATGATAAAATTGAAAAAAACGAAAAACAAATTAACCTAGGTTGAAAACAAAGTAGACAGAATTAAAAAACAGATGAAGAGAAATAACATAGTAGTTACTGGTCTACCAATAGTCACAACATATGAAACACTCTTAAAAATGACTTAAAAGATTTTATACAAAAGCATCTAAAACGGATGTCATATAGAATCTGCAATGAAGCAAAAAAACAATATATGTCTGGTACAAATGAAAGAGTATGGCAAAAAAATAAGGTTTTCAATAAAAAAGCAAACACAGATTTCTTACTGGAGAAAGGATATTCATCAACGATGACCTGACCGAAAAGGAAAGACAAATGAGGCAGGAAATTGTAAATAAAGACAAGGAATTAAGAGCTAAAGGTAGAAACGTGAAGATTTATTAATATAAGATAAGAGAATTAAACTTTTCTCAAAAATAAACTTCGGATCCTGATAATTGCGTTTCGTTCTGTTTACTGTCGTCAACACAATACATGCATACCTTCTTGTCGATGTATAACTTCTTCCAAATAAACACGTTTTGACATGTTTTTAGAAGACATTATGTTCATACAGACCAAAATAAGCATCTGCGGTTGCTAGTACTTTTCCTATTGATAGACTAAATAATTAAATATTCTTCTGAGATAAAAAGAATATACTATTTGAGTATCTTACATCTTAAGGTAAATAGAGAAATTATTTTATAAAATAGATCTAATGTATTATTTTTGTTATTAAAGCAGCAATATATTCTATTGTTACAATGTTAAGTGGTCGCAAGAAAACACATTTTCTCATCGCCGCAAATAATTGAATTCAAAATGTCATAAAATTCACGAAAAGCACGTGATTTTGGCTACATTTGACCCCTTATGGATCGCGATTTTTGATTTATAGTTTTATTTAACACTTGTCAGACTTAAGTAACATAATCTATTCAAAAATACTGAAAGAAATTTAGTATAAAAACTGCAGCAGTTTTTTGAATAAATTTTCGGATAAGATTTAAATAAACAAGCTTTTGAATATGGGCGATTAAAAATTAGTAGAACAAAAACAGAGTACTTTGAGTGTTAATTTAAAGATGAAGTTAGTTTTACAAAAAGATGTTAATATTGGATAGTAACAGAATCGAGGAAAGTAATAATCTTCAGTTCCCAGGATCGGTACTTCCAATAGTAATGGAAAATATATGGGAGAGGCATACAGTAGAGTTAATACGAGTCGAAGGAAATGGAATGAGGTAAGTACTGAATTTTGTGGCAGAAAGATTTCAATAAAACTGAAAGAAAAATTCTATAACATATTTTCCAAGTCAAATTACTCCATACGTCAGAAACGAAATTGCCACTCAACCTCTTACAATCATACGAACAAGCTGAATTTTGCCTAGAATATTATTTTGGGACGAAAGCAATCGTCGATTTTGAATGTTAGTTACGTAAGCGAAATCAATGTTCAATAAAATTTATACCAGCTCAACGGTAAAAATTCGATATCTCTTGATCCAAGTGTCCTATCGACAAAAATTAAAATGCGTTTTAAAGGTAAAAATAAATAGTTTAACTTTCTACTAAAATAACTAAAAAATATAGAAACCAGAAAGTCTCCACAAACACCAAAGCAGATAAGAGACAATGAAGGACACCCACTGCATGACAATGATCACATCTTAGATAGATGAAAGCAATATTTAAAATATCTACTGAATACCCAAAATAATGTAGACAGCACCGAAAAGAACCAGAAGAGGTAGAGCAAGAAGAGAATAATCCAGGCGAAATAACTGTAGCATAAATAAAAGAAATTATACAAAAACTTTAAAAAGGTGAAGCGACCGAAAATGAGTGGGGGTTATTCTACCAATTTTCAAAAGAGAGAAAGGCGAAAATGTACTAACTACAGAGAAATAACACTACTGAGCATTCCATCCAAAGTGTAAAAAAAATATTAGAGAAACAGAGTCTAAAATAGAACAATGACCGAGTGGACTTAGAAAAGACACAAGCTACTAAAATCATGTTTTTACTATCAAGAAATTAATTCAAAACGCACGGAACTTAAGAACTAAGTTATTATAGCAAGTCTTTATTAATTTAAAAATATTACTTCAAGGAAGATGATAGACAAAAACTCTGAGATAGCGCG
>NW_027314713.1:0-6234 GCF_040954645.1 Diabrotica undecimpunctata | reverse complement strand
ACGAATTTTTCATCAACTACCCCTCACGTATCTATCAGAACCTTCAAATATCTGTATAGGTACGATTTTTACGTGAAATCAATGATATTTTTCCAGATGGAAATAGTTTATAAAGTAGTCCTTTGATGAAGATGAATTTATTTATACTTTTCGTTACAATAATTAAAAATAGCTAAAGTTATATTTAAATATCTAATTCTTTGTTTACCTGATATTCACTAATTTGCTTATTCACAGCAACAAAATGATAAGTATTCACTGTCTTACTAATTAAGATTATCACACGAATCACTTATCTTTCATGTGTAAAATTTTTATTTAAATTGTATGATCCGATAAAATTCATTTATAAATAACTGATTTTGTTTTTTCTCATTCAAATGTTTTTGTTTGTTTTCAAAAACATAGGATTAAAATATTTTACTTATCTCGGGGCAAAGTTTTTTAATACACTTGAAAATAAAATAAAAAAATTAAATTCTTTATACTTATTTAGACACAAAATCACAGTATGATTACATACTATTTCTATACACGGCATTTACCAGTTCCTTGACAATAATAACACTACCTTTATTTTAGAAACATAAACGTAAATAGCAGTATACTAGCGGACCAACTCGACATCGAGTTTTGATGTAAGTTTTGCTGATATTTAAGAGGGGCGGAGTCTAACCATCCATCGTTTCCGTCGCCTGATGTAAATGTTCCAAAAATCCTAAAAACTGTATCGACGCCAATTTTTTTAAACTGAAAATCGATACAGTAGTTTTTTAGGATTTCCAGGAAGATTTAAATTAGGAAATCCCGTCCTCCGTCGCTCCGTCCCTCTTAAATAAAAAACGGAAGTAAAACCGGAAGAAACTTTTTTAACCTTTAACTACGGGCTACGGTGTACTCAGTACACCAGTCGCACTAAATTGGTCGCTATTTCTGATAAGCACTGGTTGCGCACGTGTCCCTCTACCTAACCTATCTCTGATGTGTCAGCTATAAACCTCAACAGTTGTAAAATTGATTGCTGCAGAGATAGACTGACGGTTGGAAAAATTCAGAAGTTTACCAGTGGTGTATGTAGTACACCAAGCACCTAGTTATGTAAGTAAATTTTGTGAGATTTATATTACGTTTATCTACTAAAAAATAGCATTATTAATGTATAGCGACTTATATGTAACAAAAGCTAGACATTTTGCAACGTTTTGAATAAAAGAATTTGTAATTTGTTATTAAAATTTTAATAAAACTTTCATTTTATTATAATAAAACTAGTTTTATGATAATACATTTGATCAAATATTTTATTTTAGCATTTTCTCATAACTTAATATACCGTTATCTATTTGGATATTTGTGAGTACCTACCTATTATTGGACTATTTAACGACCTTCTAGTGTGTTTTTGTGGTCTTGTTTTTTCACGTTCTTTCTTCCATAGCAATACGGTCATGTCTCTTTGAAATATTAATTAGAAATAAATAATAAAAATTACAAACGGTGCCTCTATATATTTCTTGTAACGTTTATAAATCGAGAGGTACTACAAAATATTTACTTTGCAGGGATCGTGTACCAGTAAGAAATCCCCAAAAACTCTCAGAAGATGAACTTAGAGCTATGGCTCAAGCTATATTTGAGGAAGAATCTGATGAAGATGTTGGTGGAGACCCAGATACTTCAGACGACGAGCTAATAGAAAAAACGGAGCACGACACTGAATCAGAAGTTGATCTGAATGACGAAAATCAATATACGATTGACTCGGACACAAACAGTAACATTGAAAACAGTTCAGATCTTGATGAAGACAATGATTATTTTATAGCAAAAGACAGAAAAACTAAATTATATAAGAAATCTCTTCTTAGCAAATTTACTTAAACTCCTTCAAAAAATATTGTCAAGATATTTCCTGGGCCAACAGTTTGTGCGAGAGATGTTACTACGGAACTAAGTGCTTTTGAAAAACTCTTTACAAATGAAATTATAGAAAATATAGTTGAATGTACAAATTTGCAGATTTCAAAAATGCGATTAAATTATGAACGGCCAAGACGTGCTAAAGATACGACTAAACAGGAAATCATGGCATTATTAGGATTATTATTTCTTGCAGGGACTAAAAAACAAAATCATACACACTTCCTCGAATTGTGGACAAAAGATGGTACCGGCTCAGAAATCTTTCGAGCCTGTATGAGCGCAGATCGATTTTTATTTTTGCTTGCTGCTCTTAGGTTTGACAACAAAGATACTCGAAAGGACCGAAAATCAATTGACAAACTTGCTGCCATTCGCTTTACTCTTGATACGTTTATGAAAAACTGTAGCAGCAACTATTCCTTGGGAGAAGAAATGACTATCGATGAAATGTTGATACCTTTTAGAGGTAGATGCAACTTTGTGCAATACATTCCAAGTAAACCTGCAAAGTATGGCTTAAAAGTGTTTGTGTTATGTGACGCGCAGACCTTTTATGTTACCAATTTTGAGGTGTATTGTGGTCAACAACCGGAAGGGCCCTACAAAAAATCTAACACACCAACGGATATTACCCATCGCCTGCTTCAACCTTGGAAAGGTAAAAACCGTAATTTAACATGCTAGAATTAGTATACGAGTTATCCGTTGGCAATTGACCTTTTGAAGGAAAAGATAACGATGGTTAGCACACTTAAACGAAATAAAAGGGAACTACCTCCAGAGTTTTTACCAAGAAAAAACACACCAATTGGATCATCCACTTTTGGTTTTCAAAAAGAAGTTACCATTGTATCCTACACACCAAAAAAAAAATAAAGCTGTCATTCTCCTATCTACCATGCACAGTAATTCTACAGTAGATCCCGAAACAGGAAAACCAATGATAATTTTAGACTATAATTCACATAAAGGAGGCGTAGACACTGTAGACAAAATGTGCAGTACCTATTCGGTATCCCGAAGAACACGAAGATGGCCAATGGCATTGTTTTTTCAACTCCTGAATATTGCCGGAATTAACAGCCAGATCCTGTACAAGCTGCCAACATCGACAATCCTCAAAAATATAGAAGAGTTTTTCTAAAAGAATTATCATTGGCATTGATAAGACCTCATCTTTCTGAGAGGGCGGAAATACAGAGTTTACCTCTGGATTTAAAAATATTCTTGAAGAAATACAAAAACGTACAAGACGACCACGATGAAGAACCACCGGCAAAAAAACGGGGGAGGTGCCATTGTTGTGGAAGGAGCAAAAATAGAGTTACAACAATATCTTGCAACAAATGTAATAAAATGGTTTGTAAAGAGCATTCTGTTACAATTTGTGCAAATTGTAATTTAGTAGATGCAAACGAGGAAGAAAACGAAAGTGAATAGCACACATATTCTCAAATATGTTCATTTGTGAATGATTATTTACTCTTAGTTTTTAGATTTATATACTAGTTTTATAATATTTTTAATGTTAAGCTAATATACAAGAATCTCAAGAAGGTTATTTTTAGAGAAAAAGAAGTGGCTGAGTTTTTGTTCTTATATTTGTTGCTAATCTTTATATTTTCGTTATGTATTATTTTTTAGGTTAAGACATTCTCTTAAATATATGCCTACATTTATTATATACAATATATGTACTAAAAATACCTAGTTGTGGCTTTTATTTGCGTTTTTAGTCGGTGGTGTACAGAATACACCGCGCACGTAGTTATGACTAATGGAGGGGCGCCCGTAGTTAAAGGTTAAACTGAAAATCGATACAGTAGTTTTTTAGGATTTTCAGGAAGATTTACATTAGGAAATCCCGTCCTCCGTCACTCTTAAATAAAAAACGGAAGTAAAACCGGAAGTAACTTTTTTTTTGCATATTGTACAATGAAACGTTTAAGAAAAAGAAGTCGGTTTGAGAACTCTAACTAACTAAAAAATTTATATTTAAATATTATTTAAATTTAAAAAATACATAGTATGATGCTCCGCGCTAGTCTACACTATCGCCTACTGTTCCACTTTTTTGAGAATACGCCACAATTTTACTTTATATTAAGTTTATTTTTTATTTATTTATTTAAAATAAACCTAATTTAAAGTAAAATTGTGGCTTATTCCCAACAAAATTAATAATATATTTCTAACTAATAAATTAAAAACAAAGTAATGCTTACCTCATTATTTAATTCTTCAAGTATTAAACTCAAAACGTAGTCTAAATCTCTAAATATCAATCACAACACCTCACACACGCTGCACTTGTTGGAAACAAAATACTTTCTAACTAAACATAAAAATAAAAAAATACCAACTCATCAGATAGTGTAAAACAGACCCCATAAATTAAAATCGGAGACAGGAGGATCCCGAATTTTGAGTGGTCATTATCGTTATTCCTTAAGTGGAAACACTTGTTAGTGCATTCCAGCATTCGAGAATTGACGCGTTGTTGCATTGTGTATAATATTGAATTCCTATACTTTACTATAGGAAAAATTCATTTTATGGTCGCCATTTTTAAACCGGTTCAAATTTTTTAAATTTTAAACCTTAGTGGGAATTTACTCAACAATCGGTTTAATTATTCAAAAAAATAATTCTCCTACTTCTAATATCATTATGTGACGGGATCCAAATAAAGATTACCTCCTTATTACAATTTTCTATCTCTATCAGATTTTGTTTTATTTTTTCAAGAATATGATTCTCTGGGTATATTCTTCCTATAGATTGTAGTGATTTTAGTGAATCAGTCAAAATTATATATTTCTGATTTGGTGAGGATATAATATATGTGAGTGCCTCGTATATGGCATATAATTCTGCATTAAGAGTACTATAGTGTATTGGCAACTTATATTTTTGATACTCTGAGATAGCGCGTACTGCTGCTCCCACGCCATCTGTTGATTTTGAAGCATCTGTATAAATTTGACAGAAATTTGTATACTTTGATAATAAGTTTTGCAGATTTTTATGTATTATACTATGGTTGGTATACTCGGTTCGCTATTCCGAACTGTCTAGTGAATTTAGTAATTATTTTTTTGCGAAGTTAGTTACTTTTTGACAGACTAAAAGTGGCTGGAAATTACTATACAACCAAGCACACGTACTCATAGCCAATATTAATAGTAAACAAACTAAATAGTAAATAAAATAGAACTTTGCGAATTACCGACAATCAATACTTATTTATCTGAAACATATAATAAATAGTTATGTTAAATTATAACAACTAAAATATATTTTTTAAATATATACTACCCAAAATTTGATGGGTTTAGTATACACTTCCACTATTTAGACTAATTCTTCTTTTTTTTTAAGAAGTCTGCAATAGTAGGATACTTGAGCTATTAATACTGAGAAGTAGGAATTGTTGTGTTGTAGGTTTCCGACAATGAATCTGTCAAAATATGCCCGAGCTAAGCGAATGGAGTATAGTGTGTTTGTCCAATGATGTTAGGGTAGTTATTATTTTAGGTACTCCAAAGTCCATGGTGCAGCAGGTTCAAAACTAACGGAAAGCAGGGAGGTAAGGTGGTGTTCAGAGATGAGAAATCCATTTTGATTCGGTGGTAGAAAGGTTTATGTAGACGTGGTTTATTGGAAAAACATGTTGATAATCGGTTAAGGTGATCATATTTGAAGGTGTGGTTGTTAGGATTTGCATTTGATTTAATTGCATAGGTTACCTTTAAGTACATTCTTCTGTGATATAGTGATGGTTCAGCTGCTTCACAATACAGGCTTTCTATTGGTGTGGTTCTGTAAGCTCCCAAGACAATGCGGAGTACAGTATTGTGTATTGAATCTAAAATTTTAAGGGAAGACTCAGTAGCCGATGAATATGATTAGAGTTCTGTAGAGAGAGAGAGAGCATGGTTTGTCTATCTGCCCCCCCAGTCTTTTTAGATAGTGATTTTAAGGGTATTAAGTCTTGCTTGGCATTCTATTGCCAATTTTTTAATATGTTCTTTTTAATTTAGATGTTGGTCGAAGGTCATTTCTAGAAATTTTACATTATTTTTTCGAACTAGAGGCTTGTTAAATAGTGAGAGTGCAGAGTGATTAGGGTAGCTTTTCTTTGTGAATAATATAAATTGTGTCTTTTCTGTAGAAAATTTAAATCCACAATTTTGCGACCATTCCTCTAGTTGATGTAAAAAACGTTTATAGCATACTCGTGATGTTTTCCATATTTTGGCTTCTCGCATAGATAACAAGGTCGTCTGCGTATAACTCTGAGATAGCGCG
>NW_027314712.1:0-6943 GCF_040954645.1 Diabrotica undecimpunctata | reverse complement strand
AGGCCTAAAAATGACTGAATCTGCTTAAAGTTCGTTGGTTCCTTGAATTTCTTTATAGCCATTGATTTTTCATCCGATGGCTGAATTCTGCCGTCCTCAATAATATATCCTAAAAACGTTACTCTTTTCTGTAAAAATTGGCACTTTTTCTTCTTTATCTCTAAGCCGTAGTCCCTAGCTACTTCGAGTACTTGCTTTAAACGTACAACTCCTTCTTCTTCGGATTTACTTAAAACTATTATGTCATGCATATAGTAAATTGCTATGTTCTTGGATGTCAGCTCTCTAAATATGTGGCTAATAAATCTTTGAAACACTGCAGGACTATTACACAATCCGAACGGACATCTTAAAAATTCGTATTGTCCGTCTGGAGTGACGAATCCCGTGTATTTAATGCTATCTTCCTCTATTGGTACATGGAAGAATCCATTCTTGAGGTCTATTGTGCTAAAATATTCTGCACCTTGTAACCGATCCAATACATCTTCTATTAAAGGTAATGAAAACCTATCTTTTATTATATTCCGGTTAAGTTTTCGGTAATCACCGCAAACTCTGATCTGTCCGTCTTTCTTTTTGACGAGTACAATTATTGGACTTGCAAAATCGGATGTACTAGGTCGAATTATTTTTTTCTCTATCCATTCCTCAATTTGCTTACCTACTTCTTGCTTTTCTGGTATTGATAGCCTTCTTGGGTTTTGGTGTATCGGTTCTTCGCTACTTAGAATTATTTTCATTTTTATATCTGTAGTCTTGGTCTGTCGCGGTTCATAATTTTCCACTAATTCTTTTATCTCCATCTTAATATCTGGGTCTTTAATATGTTCCAGTTGTAGATTATCATCGTGTGTCGCCTCGTCAACTGCAATCCTCATTATCATATTATCTACTTCTTTTTTGCATACAATCATTCTATCTTCGGTTATGGTAACCTCTGCTTGTTTTAGTATATTGTTTCCAAGAATAACTTCGACGTCTAATGCTCCTTTTGGGATTACATGAAATAAAATATGGAAATCTTCGCCTTGAATTTCCACTATTATGTTAAAAGAACCTAAAGTCTTAACCTTAATACCTCCTAATCCATTTAACTCTACTATATTCTTCATAAGAATGACGTCATCAAAGTGCTTTTCAAAAATATCTTGTCTCATTGCACTTATGTCACTTCCTGTATCAAACAATGCACGTAACGATATTTTTCCAAATTTTAAGGTCACTGAGTTTTTGTATACTACGTCAATGACATTTACCTGACCACAAGTCGAAGGTCTATCTTCTTTAGCATTGCATCGAGAAGAAACGTGTCCAAATTGGTTGCATTTGAAGCATTTCGTTCCCTTGGCTTTATCAGGACAATCTCTCGATCTGTGCCCTCGATTTCCACAATTATAACATTGTTCTTCTTTCTTAATTCTGTTTTCCGACATTCTTCTGTCATCTCCTCTAGCTTCGTTGTTTCTATAATCTCGTCGTATTTCATTGTTTCTGCCATCTCGTCGTACTTCATTGTTTGTCCACTTCTTTCTATGCGTTTCAGTTGTAGAGGATTTGTCTGTTTTCTAATGAGTTCATACAATTTAATTTTTTCCTTGAAGTCTCTGAAGTTGTTTGCGCCATAAAGTACAACTTTGTTAACAGGGTTGTCTTGAATGCCTTCTATTGTATATTGTATTATGACCTCGTCTTCTATGTTACCTCTGCTACCAATTTCCCTCATCGTCAGTACATACTCCTGTACACTTTCATCATGTTTCTTCTTTCTACGCATCAGCATTTTATGTATTTCAGCACTACTTATTTTATTTTCGAATTCCGAAATAAGCTTTTTCTTCAATAGTTTCCAGCTATTAATTCCTTTTTCTGACTGAATATACAGTTTCGCAATTCCTTTTAGGGATCGTTTTGCAAAAATTAGCATTTGCAAATCATTCCATCCCATTAATTCAGAAATTTCTTCGAAGTCAGTAATCCATTTTCTCAGCGGATAATCGTCTTTTCCGTCGAAGGGTTTTATGCTGTCTTCTACGTCTTTAAAAGTCAAAGCAAAAGAATCATTTACTTTACCGGCCGTCATTCTACCTGATTTTGTTTTTTTCTTCGTCTTTAAAGCCATCGTCCGCCTACTTTCAGTTTCGTCCTCGTATTCATTATCGTCTTCATCGTCGAAATCGTCTTTATCGTCATAAACGTCTTTATCTTCGTCATAAGCTTCTTTATCGTCGTCCGCGTCGTTGTCGTCATCGTCATCTTCGTCATTCTTGTCATCTACATTTAATTCATTCAAAAACGAACAAATACGTTCAATTACGTCGTCATTTGCACCCGAATAATCCAGATCCAATACGTTACAGACTGCAACTAAGTCTGGCATATCTAATTTCTGTTTTACGTCGTTTATCTTATCAGCATATTCGCTGGCATTTTTATCCCACGCAAAGCCTGAAAAATTTCGCAAGTTCCTTCTTGTTTGTCGCGGCACCCCTTCATCACCATATGCTATAATATGCAACGCCTTAACAGCTTTATATGTCGAATTTTTAATATTATAACTAATTTTTTGAAAATCGGTAAGAGTCGTTTGTTTAGACTGCATTTTAAAAATTGATATCAAAGTTATTTAAAAAAAAAATAAAAAATTTAAAAATTTATAAAAAGAATTAAAAATTTAAAAACTTATAGATTATTTTTCTGAGTGTAGTCTAAATTAGTATTACTGTGAACGAGGTTGTGGTCGCTTTTAATTCGCAAATCTTATCTCTTTATATTACAACAATATAATAAGTACAATAATATCTCAGAATAAAGCAAAATATCCTACTAAAAGATTTTGATTTTAACATTCAATTTAAAATATTATTATAGTCAAGCATCAGCTATCATTATCAAAATCAAAAGTCCTCACATCAACAGAGTAAAGTTAAATCAACAAATAATTACAAATACTTTTGTTTGTTTAAAAGTTCTTTTCTTAATGTTCACAGTTCATGATAAAAAAAATAATCTTCGCACGATCTATTAAAGGAACAAAGTCACCTGATCATTTGTCATCATCCAGTGGGTCCAAACATCCATAAACCATAAATTAATCTTATCGTCGTCGTCTGCAAACAACCACTTGTCTGCTTCGTCATCAATACTCTCGTCACTTCAGCCTCTTATTTACACTTGGCATATTATGTTACAACAGTCACTTCGTCGTTGATTCGATTTTCACAAACTGCGTCTTTTATAATCTTGCTTCCATAATTAGCGGCACAAATAAAGGTTACTGTCTCTTTCGAAATAATCTCGGTTGAGCCCCCAAAATGTAGATCTAATTAAGTTCTTTTATTATTTGAAGAGGGTTAACGTTATATTAAAAGTCCGCGATCTATGCGAGAAGTCTTTATTATATAGAATACACTGTAACGATGTTATTTACATTTACAATACACAAGATTACGGATAATTGTCTGCGACCTGCGAATTAAAATATCGAACACCCCCGTCGTTAATTGGTTCCGTCTTTCGTCTTTTTCGGCGTGCACGATAATTTAAGTCTACTCAGTTCGGGCGACAAAAATTGAATGCCCCGGCTCAGGAGGAATGTGTGTTCTCGTCTACATATCTCCTGTCCCCCTTCGCCTCTGAATCCCGTCTCCCTTATAGCGACTTAAGCATATTGTTTAAGTGGTTCCTTGCAGTGGCGTAACTAATGAATAAAACTATGCTAAATACTTATAGTACGAAATATTCCTACATATATATATATATATATATATATATATATATATATATATATATATATATATATATATATATATATATATATATATATATTATATATACATATGTATATATATATATATATTATATATACATATGTATATATATATATATATATATATATATATATATAAGGAATTGTTTTATTCCTTTTTCAAGATACGGTAATATAGATAAAAAGAATATGTAAATATTTACAAAATATCACAATTCGTCATTGCAACTTACTAATCGTTGATATTATTTATAAAAAGCTTTGACACTCAACATTAATAACACAAATATAAAATATAAAATAATGGACAAAATACATTCTAAAATTTTAGGTAAGGATAGTAACACTTGTTTATGACATCTTTTGATGGTGTATTTTAACTCTGATATATAGAGAACATAAAGAAAAACAATATGATTAAAATGTAATTAGGTAAAATCATAATGGCGTTTGCAGAAACCCAAAGACACCTTACTGATCATGGCAGTCGGAAACCAAGATCCGGCAGGAGAGGTACACTTGAAGAATAGGAGGCCTCTCAGGTCGTCAGCAAGCGAAACCCTCATAATCAGAAGGAAACCAAGAAAAGCATTGGTTTAGAGAAAATAGAAAAAGGACGCACCCTAAGACTGGCCACATGGAACGTGAAGAGTTTATATCAACCAGGTAAGCTGGACAACCTAATAGCTGAAATGGATCGCCTTAAGATAAATATATTACGTATCAGCGATGTTCAATGGCCCGATTCAGGAAAACTAGCCACAAACAACGGCATGATGTATTACGTTGGTAACAATGATCCAAGACATCGATATGGAGTTGCCATTCTTGTAGACAAAGCGACAAATAAATCAGTAGTTGGTTTTACTCCCTACTCAGAGAGATTGATGATGATTCAATTGCAGACATTCTCTAAAAAGATAAACATTGTACAAATATATGCACCAACTGCCGACAAAGATGAGACCGAGATAGAGAGGTTCTACATGCAATTGAACGAAATCATAAGATCCACAAAAAAAGATGATATATTGTTGGTGATGGGAGATTTCAACGCCCAGGTTGGAAAAGGAAAAGTGGACGGATGCGTGGGGGAATTTGGCTTGGGAGAAAGAAATGAAAGAGGGGACAGACTTGTCGAATTCTGCCAAAGCGAGGAGATGGTAATAATGAATACAAATTTTAAATTACCTAAAAGAAGACTTTATACTTGGAAATCACCTGCGGATTCAGAAGACAACATTGTTCGAAACCAGATAGATTACATTTTAATAAAATCTAGATATAAAAACGCTATAAAGTCTCTGAGAACATACCCCGGAGCTGACATAAATTCAGACCATAATCCATTGGTAGGCGTAATGCAGATAAAATTGAAGAAGATCCAAAAACAAACAAATATACCACGGTTTGATGTCTCAAAGATAAAAGAAGAACCTATACGTCAGAGCTTAAAACAAGAAATAAATGATAACTTAAAGAAAATCAAACAAGACGTGATAAAAACAACAGATGTTAATGACAAATGAAACATGGTACAGGAAACTTTAATAAAGGCAGGAGAAAAGCCACTGCAGACAAAAATAAGAAAAAAACAGAGATGGATGACTTCAGAAATCTTAGATCTAATGGAGGAAAGAAGGAAACATAAAGGCACTCTGAGATAGCGCGTCAAGGAACTACAGAGATTGATAGGAAAGAAAATAAAAGAGGCCAAATCCACCTGGCTTGCTAATCAATGCAGTGAAATAGAGGCATATGCTAAACAGTATGATAGCTTTAACATGCATAAGAAAATAAAGGAAATGACAAATACACTGAGAAAAAAGAAAGATGCCCTTCTGAAAGACGCAAATGGAAAAATCATTATAGAAATTAAAGAGAAATTAAAAAAATGGAAGACATACATGACAGATCTGTTTGAGGATAATCGGCAAGAACCGGAAGAAATCGACAGCGAAACGGGGCCAGAGATCATAATAGAGGAAATCGAACAAGCAATACGAAACGCAAAAAACGGAAAAACTGTAGGTCCAGACGAAATACCTGCGGAACTACTGAAATGTCTAGACGATGAAACTCTACCTGTACTTCTGGACCTATTTAATGAAGTATATAAAACTGGAAAAATCTCACAGGAATGGTTGGTGTCCACCTTTGTAGCAATACCAAAAACAGTATATGCCAAAGATTGTTCAGACTATAGGACAATATCACTAATAAGCCATACCCTCAAAATATTTCTAAAGGTGATTCATGGAAGATTATATAGAAAACTAGAGGATGATATGGATGATACTCAGTTTGGGTTCCGCAAGGGACTGGGAACGAGAGAGGCATTGTTTGCTTTTAATGTCCTCTCTCAAAGATGCTTGGATATGAACCTAGATATTTATTCCTGTTTCATCGACTTCGAGAAGGCATTCGACAGGGTCCGACATGAAAAACTAATAGAAATACTGAGAAACAAAGATATAGACAGACGAGACTTACGAATCATTATCAATCTGTATTGGAATCAAAAGGCCAATATAAAGATAGAAGAACAAAAGTCCGAAAATATAGATATAAAGAGAGGAGTAAGACAGTGCTGTGTTCTGTCGCCATTACTGTTTAACGTGTACAGTGAAGCCATATTCCAGGAAGCGATAGCGGATCTGGGTGATGGAATCTCTGTAAACGGAAGAATAGTAAATAACATAAGATTCGCTGATGACACCGTTATAATGGCAGACACCCTGGAATCGCTACAAGAATTGGTAAATAGAATTAACGATTATTGCATTAGATACGGACTAAAAATAAATAAGAGAAAAACTAAATTCATGATTGTCTCAAAAACGCAACATGGAAATGAAAGATTAATGATAGAGCAAACCCAAATAGAAAAAGTAGAGACATATAAATATCTGGGAACCTGGGTTGATGACAAAAATGACCAAAGCAGAGAAATCAAAGACCGAATTGAAACTGCAAGGCAAGCATTTGTGAAAATGAAGACAATGCTTACCAACAGAGACCTTCAGTTGCATCTCAGATTGAGGGCTCTAAGATGTTACATATTTTCTATCTTACTATACGGAATGGAAGCTTGGACATTGAAGAAACAACACATAAGGAAAATAGAAGCGTTCGAAATGTGGTGTTACAGAAGAATATTAAAAATTCAGTGGG
>NW_027314711.1:0-6965 GCF_040954645.1 Diabrotica undecimpunctata | reverse complement strand
ATTGTTTTTAATTTTCTCCCAGCTCGTGTTTATATCTTCGATGTGCTAGCTCCCTTTGGTACATTTCTCTTGTAGAGTCATTCCATAGTGATTCTACATTGAATTTTTCTTCGGTGATTTCCTGTAGAAAATGTTTTGGTGTTATTTTCATTCTTATTTTTGCTAGTAATAGTTCACTTCCTGCCACTGCTGAGTTTAAAGTTTGGATATCTAGAATCTGCTTTGGGTGGTTTTTTCTATTAGTGACTATAAAATGAATTGAATATTCTGCTTTTGTGGAAGGGAGAACCTTACTAACAATGAACATTATGGTTACTACACTAAGTCAGTCCCATAATTATTATACAAAATGGCCCGAAACATTTACAGTAAATCCGATTTATTCATCAGCACATTCACCGTTAACAGCTAGTACCTCTCAAGCTGATATTGGTCAAGTCAGTCCAAGGGAATCGCAGTACAATAGAGCTAGTACTTCTCAAGCTGATATTGGTCAAGACAGTCCAAGTGAATCGCAGCACGGATTCTTTTGATGTCAATGACTACCTTTAATTATACTTTTTTTTTTAATAAGTATTGCAGGCTTGTAAAACTATCACCCGTAGCGTAATACTAATTTATGTTGAGCCAATATGAGGACATTCGAATGAACTTTTTATGATGGCCACTTAATTCCTAGATTTGAGTTCCAACACCAATGAATTCGGACGTCATTACGACGACATGTTTACTCAAAGGTTTGTTGAAAACTGTGGAGCACACGAGAAAGCGGCGTGTTTCATGTAGAGAAGCGCATGTCGTATCCATTGCAGCAGTTGCAGGAGCACGGAGCGTAAGAAGTTCGCGATCATAGTGGACACCCGCCTTAATATGTTTTCATATAATAAGAAATAACAAATATAACATGTTATGAATAATATTGAAAGGGAGATAGAATGCTGAAGTGGAGTAGGTATAAGAACAATGTCATGGCTTCGCAATATCAGAGCTTGGACAGACTCGTACGTTCAGCAATTACTAAGAGCGGCACAGAAAGGGAAGATTTTGAGGTAGTGCGTTGCAAATCTCTATTATAGTAATGGATGCACCAGAAGAAGGATTGAATACAAAGTCATTTTCGTAAGACATATATGGCCTCTGATTTCCGGGAACCCAAAACTCACGACCAATTGAGAGAAAAAACGTCTTCTCTCTCTAGGCGAATCTGCGCCGTCGTAAATTATCTCCGAACGCGTTATAAGTTAAAATGACTTGGACAAATATACGATGTTTTTGGTTGTTTTCCTCAAAATAATTTTTTTTGCTGTCCTGCATCTATAAATAAATAAACGGCCGACTTTTTAGCACCATCTTGTTATCGTTGGTGACCCCTGTTACAATGCTACATTGTAATAAGCTATTGCATAATTGTAATAACTAATAACTTTTCACTATTTTTAGGCTATTTGTACTGAAGCAGGTCCAAATTTGTATAACGACCAAATATTTTGTAGGCTTGAAAGGTAAATCCATGATACCTGTATGCCTTAACACGTTCATAGGTGTACTCCATGTTTCACGATTTCGAGTAAATGGAATTTTAAAGCGTTTCAGAGAAACCGGTAAGCTTGGTAAAGAAAACGGAGGAGGTGACAGAGTTTCTACTAGTTTTTGTAAGAAAACGCATGTAATGAATTTTATAAATGGATTTAAATGTTCAGAGATTAATTACTGTGCCAAACACATGGACAGAAAATATCTTTCTGCTGAGTTGAATATTAGGAAAATGTGCAAAATTTTTATCAGTTCACTCACAGATCAGAGTGATTTGAAAGTAACACACTGGTACTTTAGGTCAATTTTTAACACCAAGTACAATCGTGGCTTCGGATGCCCTAGGGTAGACATTTGCTCTACTTGTCTATAGTTAGATGAACGATTAAAACACGCACAGCAAGGTAATGAAAGGCAAGAGCTCATGACTGAAAAACGTGTTCATAAATTACGTATACGTGCTTTATAAGGCCTTTAAAGAGCGATTCACACACACCCGTGACCGTGACCGTATCCAGCACGTCATTTCACTGACGACGTAAAAGTATTCTTCTGGGAATATGAATGACGCAGTTCACACTCGGCCGGCACCGGCGTGTCTCAGTGCTATCAGTGGTGTCGACGTGACCGTACCGTATTTTAAGATTTCTCGCCGACGATATTTTTATTATCACTGCCGAATCACGAATCCTCTTTTGTTACATATTTTGGTGTTCAAATTTTCGCTTTTTGAAATCGCCGTTCTCTTGGTGTGTAACCTTTTTCCAGTGTGTATTTTGTTTAGTTAGATAAACATCTAATTTACTCAATAGCAACATCAACAAATTCTCAGACATTCTGACATATTCAAAAAACGACTCCATCATCCACCACCTCTTTATATAGAGTAGAAAATTCCCCTTCCTATGCCTTCTTCTTCCATGCTTGATGGACCCACATGCGCTTATTTGTTGCATTTGCTTCATTTTCCTGATGTTCTTCTTCGTCCAAGATCACAGCAATCATCAACAATTGGGTATCGGTAAATAGCGCCATTCTGAAAAGCTTCACTGTATACGCCGTCCACGGTACTGACCTGTGTGAACAGGAAGTGAAACAGTCAAAATCACGGGTCGGCGAAGCACTGATACGGCACTGTCTCGTTACGATCACGTCACGGGTGTGTGAGAATCGACCTTTATGAATCGTTTAAATACACTGCCCCAAAAATTTAGATTGTCGAAAAAACCTACCCTTGCCCAAATTACCCGATCAAGCCACTTACTATAATAAGTAAATCTATCTTTACAACTTCACTGTGGTCAAACAAAATTCTAAAAGTAAACTGACTCCAGATAATGTGACATCCTACACTTGGGACAGAAAACGAGTCTAAGGATCAAGGATCTAACGAATTTGCTTCACTTCGTTTTTGATAAACTCAAAAAACAAAAATGGAAAAGCCCTATTACTACTGTGCGATTAGTGAGTGATGGATATGTGGGGCCAGAACAAAAATTAAATAGTCGCGGCTATAACTTGTGTCTGTCTTTCTAAATATGCCCAAAAAAATGTAAAAATGGTGGAGTTCTTTTTCCCCATAAGAGGTCATAGCTATCTTCCACCAAATCGAGTATTTGGTTCTCCAAAAAGGTCATATGATATTCGATATGAAAAAAATTGTTATTGTAGTGACAGTGTTTTTCAACTGACCAACATATTTTAGATTTCTTATAAACACTGTTTTTATACATAAATAGTTCAATTATCATAATCTCTTTTTTGATCATTATTTACCTGTTTTACAAACAATTGCAAATTTCTTTATCAGTTTGGAATAAATATTTTTGGACAGGTACATAATTCAGAATTGTCGCCTGAGATATGAGTAATAAAATATTTCCAAATGAATGAACGTTTTGTGTATATATTATGTAATGTATGTATGTATCCCTAATCAGCACGTCCAGCTGAGTGCTGGTGTAATAAGTGTAACGCAATTAATTTTTACGACTTCTGGGGAATGTCTGGGACTAATGTCTAATCTGGGAATGTAGTATCATCTTCCATATAAATAATAATATTAGAATTGCATAGATTAGATACAGTTAGTCGAATTTGTACCTACCACCAAAGCAAACTGTATTAAAATAAAACCAAACTTGTGTAATTTAATACAAAAGTAAGTTTTTGTGCTTAAAATTTAATTTTGTATTATTTCGAACCGAGAAAATGAAGAACGCATTATTTCTGCGAAAACGCAGAACGGTATGCTCAGACAAGATATTGAAGACGGTGACGCATACATTTGCAGGGATTGCAAATTGGCAAATCTAGCGAGTGTCAATAGCGTACTGTAATGCAGTGAGCCTGTGTGATTTTTGATACGATATTATAGTGAATAGTGGAAAGTTTCCACTGGAAACTCGTAGATATAGGATTCTATTATTATTGTTAAATATATTTCGTTATTTAGAGGTGAGTACATTAAACAGTTACTTGTGAAATTTAGATTTATTGATTTGCCATAGGTACTTCTTATCTTAAATGAAATCATGAAATGACAAGTAACACATTAAACGCATTGTAAAATTTAATACAAAACTATTAAGACTTAGATGTCTAATAAAAAAATCAAGAATTAATTATTATATTGTAATAAAGCAAAACCATTACATAATACTTGATTTTTAGTCAGTAATCCTTTATTGTATTATCAATTTTTTTTAATTAAGAAAATTTCGAAAAATATATAGAACGGGGGTCGGCAAATAATTTTAAAAAGGGTCCGGATACAGTTAAAAACTTCTATCGCCATATTTAAGTTAAGGTAAGAAATATTGTTCATTATGTCCTTTCAATTTTTGTTCAAGTTTACTGGGTAATAAAGCAACATTTAATAATAATAGTTATTTAACCAACAAGTGTATTAATAAGGGCGATTAACAATTGAGATATTTTAACGCGTGAGCGAAGCGGGCGCTATAATGTTCGAGATTGTTAATCGCCATTTTAATTCACGAGTTCGTTACAAAACTTTTCTGTCGACCGTACTTTTCAGAAATAAAGATATCTTAGTTTAAATGTTTATTTACTTAACGATAAACAACAATTTTTTCAGCATTCATTGACTTTATTCAAAGTTTCCTTAGTGGTAGTTTTATTATAGTAAACATTAATATTCGAAATGGTACAATCACTGAAATTAAAGGAAGATATTGATAAATGCTTATCTGCTGTATAGCATTTTGACAAATTTATATATATATATATATATATATATATATATATATATATATATATATATATATATATATATATATATATATATATATATATAAATATATATAAGTATAGCATAACTTTAATTTTATTTTTATAGTTTTATGGAAGAAAAAATAATATTTCACAATAATATATAGTATTTACGCATTTATCTTTTTTTATACATTGAAGCGACCGACTTGAACTTCTTGGCTATTTTTCAAAGGACTACAATATTTCTTAAACGAGAATTATTATGGTACAGTCTACAAATTCGAACATAGGTTCGAAATAAATTTTTTGTTCATTTTTAACTTCACAACAAAAGTCATTGTATTATTTTCCTTGAACCTGGGAACTCTAAGAGTTGCCAGGTTCCCACTGTACGTTAATTTTCTGCCAGGGTCGCGTGTCTACCGGTTCAGCTAACAAACTGTCCAAAACAATAGCAATTTTCGTAAAACTCTGAGATAGCGCGTAAGAAAATGAAGACGGTGACTCATTTTCACTCATCATTTAATTTTGGTCAAAATACTGTACCAGGTGCAGTTTATAATACAAGGTTTACAAGACCTAAACACCGACTGTCACCGCTTGAAAATCTTATGATTGCCCTTCGTATCAACCGTGACATTGAGTAAAGTTAGCCAACTGTAGTGTCAACGACAGTACGCGTGTTACTTTTAAGTAATTAATTTGTTATACAGATTGAACGAATTTAAAACGGAACATACGAAATCAATGTATTTCGGCTCAACTCCGCTCTAGGTGGTTGGCCAACAAAAGGTTTGTCAAATAATTATATTATAAAAATCCAATACTTCAGCGGGCTGCTGGATTCGGAACTCATTCAAGAACAAGTCAAAACTCCACCCAAATAGGTTGCCTAGAATCACTGAAAAAATTAGACTAAACAAGCAGTTATTATGCTGTCAAACCACTTATCGCTTCCTTATAGTCCGAGAGATAGAGCCGAATTTATAATTTAGCTATTAAATATTTTTGGTATAACAAACATTAATTTTACTTATTTTTTATTACAATAAAAAGGTTTTTAAATTCATATTGCATAAATAATGATTGTTCAGATATAAGAAAAATTTGATTTATTATTACATTAATAATCAAATACAAAATATATTATTTCTATTTATCAATAGGTAAAATTCAATTTGTAGAATTCCTTTAACATTTTACAAATAATTATTAATAAAAATCTATTTAATAGTGGAATTATCAATTTTTTAAGTTTTGAAATTTACTTTGTAGATATTTTCAATATTTTTTTTTAACTTTCAAATTGATTGAATTTTTTTTTCATTAGTTAATTATAATTGTACAAATTCTGTTTGGACATTAATTTTGCATGAATATTATTTTAAAATATTAAAATAATAATGATGCGCGTTCATTTAGATCAGTAATTCTAGACGCATGCGCTAAATGTAATAAGTATCAAGATGCTTTTATTCAACTTGGTGAAACTGACTTCGATTGTAATGAAGTTTTTGAAGCCTTAGTCACTTATATGGAACAGGACTGACGAGAACAATTCCAAAAAGAAAAGTAAACGATGTCAGATTTTTACTATTTAACCGGCAGTATAAGTTGCATGATGTGAACGAGCCTTAAAAAAAAAACTAAAAAATTTCGATGCTTCAAAGCTTACCACCATGTCAAGATGAATTACACCAACATCTACTGCGAGCTCATTATATTTCAAATATTTGGACAAATGCTCATAAAAAAGTACCAACAGAATTGATTGGTGAAGAACATGGTTGGGAGTTTGAAGATGAAACATATAAATTCAAATGGTTTAGTGGACCTCAGATGCCAGAATCAGTTCGAGAAATAGTGATTGAAAATGAAGCAGATAATGAATGTGATATTATTGAAAGTGAAAGTGACGAAGATGATGAATGTGATAACATCAATGAGAGTGAGAAAAATCACGAAGTTTTTCTAAATTTTTTTTTATTATCGGAAAAATTGTTTGAAAATTTTTGGAAAAAAATCATGGTATAACTTACAGAAAATTGAAAGGATTCTACAAATTAGATTTTACCTCAAAAAATTACGAAAATTTTCATTTACGGAAATTTTTTTGGAAAATTTTGAGGAAAACTCTACTTGACGCTTCTCAGAATAGTAACAGAAGTGAGCATACAAATTTTCAAATCAATCGC
>NW_027314710.1:0-7193 GCF_040954645.1 Diabrotica undecimpunctata | reverse complement strand
ACGCGCTATCTCAGAGTCGCCAGTTGCGACAAGTGAATAATGAGATTTTAAAATAGCGATTTGCGTCCATTGTTGACTTTATCAATCATCGAGCTATGAATGTCAAGGATTAGGGATTAACGAAGGTTATCTGGATAGATATCTTAAGCCCGGTGAGTTTATTTTAATAATATAGTCAGCAGTCTTTTGTATTAACTTCTAATATAAACTGAAAGAAGGGAGTTATTAAAAATGCTTACCAAATTGTTTACTATTTTTTTTGAAGTATATGGATCAAAAAGAAAACGAAAATTGATAGGTTTATGGACCGCCATCAGTAACTCTATATACAGAGATATTTACAGAGATAAAGATCAAAATTAAACTTAATTAATTTACTTAATTAACTTTTGTGCATTTATGTATGGACTAGCGGACCAACTCGACATCGAGTTTTTTGCGAGAAAAATATACAATATATACAATGACCGGAAGTAAAAATATTTTTATCAATAACTCAAAAACTATAAATGATAATTTCGTGAACTTACATTTTTGAACTCTACGTTGAATTCTCTATTGATTTGACTAATAAAAACGAAACCGGAAGTCGACCGCAAAACCAGAATGCAATTTTTAGTTCATCAAATGTCGACATGGATATCATTTAGCAGTTAATTTTGCATGCTGATCACGAATCCGGTGTCAGATTTGCTCTATCTTGACGTTTTATGCGCGTTTCGGGTCACTTCCGGTGTCGGATCGCAACCGGAAGTACATATTTAGATTCGTCTCGACGAGACCTTTCGATCCATATATACATTATGGGGTCTAAAACTTAAAGTAAATTTTAACTTTCGGTCATCTCAAAACCGGAAGTGAATTTTTGTACCAAAAGTATATCTTGACAATCTCATACGTAATACTAATAATATTCCGAAAAAATATTTTAATTATCTAATATGGTTTTTGAGTAAAGTGGTGGACAAGAAAAGGGCTTAGCGTTTTAGTATATAAGATCAATATATTTAAAACAGTTAAAAAAAATTATTCTAATCCACCTTTAGTTTATTCTAACACAAAACTTCTATGAGCATACTTGTACAATATCAGATAATTATTTATTCCATAAAACGTAGGGAAAATATAAATTTTATAACTATAAAAACAAATACAATGGTCGACATTAAGAGAAATAATCTAAAATTATACATCAAACTTCTTTAATTGGCATCCGTAAACTCTTTAAGAATGTCCAATAACGACCCTTTTCATGCCATAGTAATTTATGTTATCTAATGAAACTGTGTATCATCTTCCATGTATACACAACCGCATACACACATATATCACTTTTATGCCCTCCACTAAAAGTAACCGCATCCAAGGAAAGTTTCCACGTCGGTGTAGTAATAATTAATAACAAGATGATAAGGGCAGATAACGCCCCAGGGTCCTCTTTCCACTATCGTCTTCGATCCCACTAATAGCCCATCCTCGACTAAATTAGATCGGGTTATGTCATTATCTACGATCCAACGGAGAGTGAGTAGGTATCACGTGATTATGCCGGGATTGATAACATCTTTGTTGCAATGTCATCCTGGACCGCAAATTAATCGCAACAGATACCGACCACGTTAATTAGCTGTTGGAAATTATTATCCGAAGGATAAGTGAAATCCAATTACTGGCACATAGCGAGCCAAAAGACTTAATCTGATTAGTTGGTGTTCGTTTAAAATTACTTTTACAATGTTTAATTAACCGTAAATCCGTACGTCACTAGCACGTTTTACTAAACCACTTTTCGATAGTAAAATTGTACCTCCTTGTTACTATAAAGTTTACTAGTTCATGACACCATAATTAAAATCAAAATAGTGGATCCACAAGCCGATATTAAGGTCAGTCCTTGTTTAAAACGGTTTATTTACATTTTCTATCGGAATCCTACTGTTCGCGCCATATTACAATGCTTTAAAATATATATTATTTTCGGTATGTACTATTTTCTTGATCTGTAATTATAGTCTAATTACTTTGCATCTAAATAATTTAAATTATAAATATGGCATTTCTAAAATAAATAAAAGATTTTTGGTTTAAAAATAGATAAAAATTTGACCTTACAAGGTACAAGCAGAAGTTTGAGGACCTAAGGTAAAGTTCACTTTGAACTAAATAAAATATTTTCACTCGGGACTATTTGCACAAGCTACTTCTTATATTCTGTACAGCTTAGTAAGGGCGTGGTTATTATGAATGTTGCTATTCTCCAAAATTGTTCTTTCGGCGCTGGTTTTCCATCTTTTTCTTTACGGCTCTGTATTGTTATGATTCATTTTATCAGCCAAGGGGAAAAATAAAAATTAATAAATAGACCATTTAAATAAATTTTCAAGACATCCTGGTACACAAAATTTATGTATTAGATTAAGATAAGATTATATTAACAAAAAGTTTTGCTTATCAATAATTGATTTTTAAAAACTCGCAGGTAAAATCTTTTTATATAGAATTAGAAAGCCCATACTCATTATAATCTTTTCATTGTGTGTATATGACCTAGGATTAAAATATTGTAATTAACCTTTGTTATAGGAATAAATTATGTATTAGTAACCAAAGAGAAGGCCAAATTTAAAGCAAAAATGTTAGTTTCTCTGGAAACAGCAACGGGGTTTTTTTCTTAATGATTGTAAACAAAATAAAGCTTTTTGATTGGAAAGTTTTTGTTTGAATGGGAGAATTGATAGTTGATACATGAAAGAAACAGGCAGTTGTCACTTGATCATCGAAAGGAAAGGTCGCGTCTCTATAGAGGGTGTGTTCGTGAGTTTAGATACCGGCATTGTGACAGGAAGTTAGCATAATTGCGGAAAGAGATTACAAGTCGATGAAAAGATAACCTTGGATCTAAAGTGGGCAGTTTCTGGAATACGTGGGAAATAGTTTGGTGGCACCAAGTTGACAGAAAGAGGTCCTTGTGTCATTGAGAAGTAGCTGAGTGTTTTGGAGAATAAAATTTCAAGTGTTAATGGTTGGAGAATTGAGTCAGGCGTTTCGTACAGTCGCTGCAGGAGGATTGCAGATACGAAAAGAAGAAAGCCGAGGCGAATAGTGGCAGATCACATTGCTGTGGAGCGTGGACGATTCTGGGTATGGTCCAAATACAATCTACGAAGGAAAGGTTAGTTATTTTCTGTTCAGAATTAAAAATTTTGTAACTGTGAATGAAATTGGTTGACATCATTGTCGTAACCATTTTAACTCAAGAGTAGACTTTATTTGTAAAATGTTTTAAAGTTTTGTTTTTGCAATAAAGTAAATATTGAAAATCAGAAAGATAAAAAGTTTTAAGGATATTCTTTGAAATTGGCTTTAAGTTGGTTTTGTTTTCAAGAAGACTTAAAATATTCTTTTTCTGTAAATTTTATTGTATTCATTTACGCTGATTGATAAGCTAACAGAAATTTTATTGTATTCATTTACGCTGATTGATAAGATAACGGCAAAATTTGAAATTGTTTTATTCTTCTTTAAATAAAATAAAGAATACCAATTTTTTGTAACATACTATTTTTATTATTATCCTGTTTTCTCTATCCCGATAAAGGACAACTAGGAAATCTTTGAACCCACACAACATAGGTTAATTATAAGAAGATTTTTCACCCTGAGAACAATTATATGTTTTTGATTTACTCAATTAATCAAGTAGAAAAATTAATAACATAACAGTATATATATTTCTTTATCAACAAAAAATCCAGTTTCGCTAAATATCTTTTTAATGTTTTTAATACCTCATAAATCATACTCTTTCATAATTTAAATTAAAACAATAAAATTAAGAACAGGTATATAAGGAGAAGTTGAAAGGTGGCAAAAATTGATGCCACAATGAGCGAGCATACGTTAAGTTAGTTCGGACTTTTTAGCGTCGGGACACCAATCATTCACTGAAAAAAAAAATTGTCGATTTGTAAGGTTCTGGAAGAAGTAGCAAAGGAAGACCAAAGAAGACTTTGTGGAGACGATTAGGCTGGATATGTAGGTAAAGGGGATTGTTGTTGCTAAGACCCAAGATAAAAACTTATGAAGACGTGTATTTAGAAAAGTCGACCGCCATAATGATATAGGCAAACATAAAGTAAGTGATGAACTGATCTAAGGTAACGACCATGAAATGAAAAAGATATGTCAACTATTTTGGGCTAGAGTGAAAAATATTTATTTAAAATAATTTAATAAACATGGTTGATTTATATACACATGTATATCTAAAAAGGACGAAGGACAATGATGGTTAAAGAAGGTTGTAAATGATTTAAAGCAAGTAGATGTTTATTTTTTGAAGCAGACGGAAGAAAATGGAGATTTACTATTTCTGATGGGAACATACCATAATTTTACTTTAAAATTAAGTTTTGTCCAAAATGTGGAACGGTTCACATTTTGCGTGTCATCCTTGCGCAGGGAGCATATTAATCTGTTCTCTATCGTTCCAATTTTAATATATGTACGGCCTGCCGAAGCGAGTTAGGATGTCAGAAAAAAATAACTTCAGAACAAGTAGTGTAATTATTCGCTTAGATCCAGAACTCATATAGCAATAAGCCCTATCAATGAGAGAAACAATCGACATTTTAGGATTTGCATCACGATGCCACGTAAAATACATATTTTATTTTACTACTGAACATATTAATATCAGTATTTCTTGTTAAGCAGAAGATAATTTCCAACGCGTGAAATATTTTGCCGGGTTGCATGTAAATAACGATCCGGTAGACCAATTTTCCTAGGCATAAATTTCCAATAAAGAGCTTTTTTTAATTTCTTTGTACGTGCTCATTGTGCCTTGAATTATTTAAGCTCGGCATCCAGCGTTTAAAAAAGTCAATTATGCCAAAAATTAATATTCACGGCGACGGGGTCTGCTCATCTCATATTGCAGGGAATTCATTATACAGACCGGTTTTATATTCAGACATCAATAGCCTAGAAGGGAAATTAACAAATAGGAGATTTGCCTGCCAATAGGGGACACAAAAGTAACTCTAATGCTGGACAGTTGATGATGGCATTTGCATTTTAACGTCTCAGGAGTACTGATACATTCCCAAAACTGAATTAAAGTTTGTTTTTGTGTAAATAGTAACATATTCGCCGATAACACCGCTAAATTGCCATATAGAAATTAGAATAAAGGCTATATCGGCACAAATCCTTTTTAAAACTTTGAAATTGTTGATCGGACATTAATGTGCTATTATTACAAGAATGTGTATTAGTATATTTCAGCTAATATAAAAGTAGATCGATTAATAGAATTTACTGAGTAGTACGACAGGTATATATTCGTTCACCCCTGGTCTTCCACGACCAACTTAGTGTTGCCCAAAATCGGTCTTGGTCTTGCAGTCTTGGTCTTGTTCTTGCGTTTTCGCAAGACCAAGACCAAGACCACCTAATTTTAGCAAGACCAAGACCAAGACTGACCGTGTAAGATTTATGCAAGAACAAGACTAAGCCTGCGAGACTCTTGCGTCTTGCAGTTAGGACGGAGTGTCGTTTTAGCGAGTATTGTAGTTCGGGTATATGCTTAAAGACTCTATGAGACACAAAAAAGTATGAAATAAAAATTTGAAAAACTGGACTTATGCGCATTACGAACAATACCATAAACATACATCAAAATCATCAATTAAAATATTCATTAAAAACAACACATTTGACACGTGCTCAGAGGTCATAATTACAATGTAAAAATAGAATATTTTGTACATTCTTTTCCAGCATACGACTTCTTCGCTCTGAAATTAATTGTCAAGATTTTGAGAATAGCCGCCCTCTAATCATAAAATAATCTTGCATTGCTACGCCGACAGTAATATCGTATCAAAATTTTTTTACAATATGTCACCTTAGCTAATAAAAAATATAACACTTATTACGGACACCCACTTAATAATTCAATTTTTTTCCCAACATAATTTAGTTAGAAGGAGTCTAAATAAACAAATCTTATCGGCCTAAGACTAAACATTGTTTCTGCTGAGTGTGCGATGAGATTATTCGGTTAAACCAAATTTGCTGAAAGAGCGCGACTAATATTCAAAAGTTAATTAATAACAGATAATGTCGCTTACTTAATATATATAATTTAATAAAAAATTGAATAAATTTCTTGCTTGAAAAATCTTTTAATATTAATTCAAAGTGAGTTATATGTAATTAAATTTATTTTTTTTCGGCGAGTACTCAAATCTGAATATTCAAGCTTAAATAACGGGAAAACAATGCATTTTATAAAATATACTTATTGAATAATTTTCAAAGTACTCAGAAACACCTATAAAATGAGCTCTAGAAGAAGTTGATAGCATCAAAATTAAGCAAGTTATGATGAAAATACGAGGACCCTTTCGAATTTTTTTGGAAAAAGTGAAAAATAAAAGATATGCCATTTCCACAAAAATTAAAATTTATAGTAATCCCTATAAAACTTTCTTTATTTTAGCATAAGTAATGACCTTAAAAATTTTGACGGTTTTTTTTAACAAAGATTTTCCTTTTTTTATATTTTTGTAGGATAAAAAATAACTGAGATAAAAACGGGGTAACCCTTTTGAAGGAGGAAAAAACCATGTAACCGGGGCCCTTCAACCTTTTATCTTTTAAAAAATAAGGGATTTAAAAAATTAAATTTAATGCTACTTTATAGCCTTTGAAATTAATTACCTTTCAAATGGTTTTTGAATGAACCTGATATCGTAAAAATTAATGCAGTTATTGTAAAAAAATCAATAACATTTTTTAGAAAAATTTTTGGAGTAGAGATTTTGTATGTATATATATAGGAAAAAAGATAGGTAATAAGAAGTAGTGCTGCACAATATTATTGTACGGAAGTGCAAAAGATGTGAATATGAGTAAACTACAACGCATCGAAGACCTATCAGCTTATCTGGAACAGATGCGTAACGAGTCCTTTATTAACCCTTTTGATACTGTTGCCGTAAAAGTACGATTTTCATTTGCAGCTTTGATGAGCGAGCGCCGTACTATTACGCAAATTAATCTCCATCGTTCAGATTCTGTCACCGTACATTTTTAAGCATTTACATCTTTGAAGAGCTATAATCGTAATAGTACGTTCTACATTGTCCATCTTGCTTACTAGTATCGTACTCTGAGATAGCGCG
>NW_027314709.1:0-7402 GCF_040954645.1 Diabrotica undecimpunctata | reverse complement strand
ACATTAGTTTGTTTTGTTTCTAGAAAAAGGTTAACCTCTATGAATAGTCTCATTTAAAAGGTATTTCTTTATTTGTAATAATTTATTTCTGCCACAGATTATAGCCCAGTAACATTTGTAAGTATTGTAGTATTTGTAGTATCTCCAACACCTAAGAGTTTGTAAACGTATAGGACATAGTAAGTGTTTCTCTTTGTTATTTTTGTATTTACCTTTGTAACTATTAATATAATATTTTTGTTATTGTCTATATTTTTGTAACAGTTTGTGGTGATACAGTAATAAATGTTTAATTTTTTTCCCTAAACCATTTTGTTTATTTATTTTAGAAAAGTCTCCTAACCTCTCCCTTGTGTTTTTTAGGAAGGAAGAACCTATCCAGCAGGAAGTTCCTCGAAGCGGCGTCCCTATTTCAAATAGCTAGAGGACCTTCTTGTGTTTTGTTTGCCAATTCGTCCAGGAGATTCATGTAAGTACCCCTTTGTTTATTTTTTTGTAGTAGCCCCTATCCAATCCCATTGTTTCATTCACTGATCCACGACCCAGTTCTCCAAATAAACCCAAACGCCGTTCTTTTACCCCCAGTAACTTTTGTCCCCAATGTTTAACCCCCATAGTAATACCCTATGTGGTAGGCAAAATATTCGTTACAATCACTCATTTTTATATATTATTTTATATTCTGTAGATATATATTATGTGTACAACTTTGAAACTACTAACCTGTCAATCGACCATAGCATGCTATAAAATTTAAAATCATAAATTCGTAAACCGGATGAATCTATTAATTGAAGTCAAATTATTAATGGGTGATATTCTTAATATAGTGTCGCGTAATAATCAGTATTACTGACGTTTGGGATGCAACATAAAAATGTTCAAAGTAATGTTTTATTTAAATTTAAATTCTAATAAAGGACTTCAGGAGTTTTAATTTAAAATATTTTGCTTATTTTAATTAACGAAGTCACTTACCATTACATTATATTTTGTAAAAAAAAGATAGTCTCCTTTGATAAAGATATCTTTCACGTTTGAAGCGTGAACGTCTGACACTCTATATTTAAAGAAATTCGACGAATAAAGAATTGTGCTCAAACCATCTGGTTCGAATTCTTTCACGACAACATTGTATTTGTCATCCTCGTCTTTCAACCAGTAGAAAGCGTCAATATATTCTTTAATCTTTCGGAAAGATTTTCCGAAATCTTCTGTCACCCATAGCTAAAAAATAAGATATATAAGCTGAGATACCATACATAAAAAGAAAATTAATTTTAATCTATTAAACAAGTGTATGAAAGAATATCCTTAATCAAAACACAGATTTATCTCACGTTATGTATTATTCAGTGTGCATATACAAATATAATGTAAATAATTAAGAAAAGATTAATTTAGATTAATTTCACTCAGAAATTATTTTTTGACACATCTTATTTGCATTTTTTATTGATGTTATTATTTATCTAGTTTTGATAAGCGCCAGTACCACCCATATCTGCCTTCCTTTTCCTGTATTTAAATTTTTAATTGCTTTTGATGTTTTATTGTTTACAAATTTTTAATCTGCCAGACACTTATAGATCATTAATACTATTTCACCCGTTCCCGTTTGAACAATTAAATCCTAAATTTTTATATTGTTTCTGTTTAAATAATAAAATTTTAAAAAATATTTTCGTTTTTTTTACAAGAGAAACATTTTTAGACAAAAATGACATGATAAAATATGTATAAAACTTACCGTATGTCTTGTGATGTTTTTGTCAAAAAGAAGAAAAGTCGACGGATTCAACTCATCGAAAGATAGTTCCGAAGGCGTGAAACTCAAATTTCTCCTTTCAAAAGTTTTTCCATAGTCAGTTGTAATGTATATTACATTGTGTTTGATATCTGTAAACACAAACTGGAACAAAGAAATAGTAGTTGAATATAAAATGTAAACATAATCAGGTTGCAAATTAATCTATAATATAAAAATGAATCGCAAAATGTGTTGGTAAGCGCATAACTCAACTACGCATGGACCAATCTTAACAATTCTTTTTTTAAAATGTTCCTTGAAGTCTAAAGATGGTTTTTACGGCAAGAAAAATTCGAATAATTTCCCGGAAAACCCTAAAACAGTCCTTTTCTTTTTTCCATACAAATATTTTCGGAGCGGTCTGTTCGGTCCGGTGAACACCTTGAAAGAATTAATTCAAACAAATCTTCCACTATTGAATGAACAACACAAGTATGTATTTGATACACCTATGAAAGTAACAAATGATAAAACAGGAGGGATTTACTTCTTAGATGCACCTGGTGGTACAGGAAAAACTTTTTTGATTTCATTGATATTACCATCAATTCGCTCAAAAAATAAAATTGCAATTGCACTCGCTTCGTCGGGAATCGCAGCAACTTTGCTTGAAGGTCCATTCAGCTCTAAAATTGCCATCAAACATGCAAAGCAACATTTCGAAAAACTCTGCAATGGCAAAGGTTTTGCAGCAATGTGAATTGATTGTTTGGGATGAATGCACGATGGCACATAAAAAATCTTTGGAGGCTTTAGATAGAACCTTACAAGATCTACGGAGCAATCATAACCCATTTGGTGGTACAATGATTTTATTAGCAGGAGATTTTCGTCAAACATTGCCAGTGATTCCACGATCAACGCCAGCTGATGAACTCAATGCATGTTTAAAGTCTTCCAATTTGTGGAAACATGTCAAGATATTACACTTAAGCAAGAATATGCTTGTCGAGTTGCAAAATGACCAATCTGTAGACATATTTTCTAAACAACTTATTGACATTGGTAATGGCAAATTTCCTATAGACATCTTGACTGGTTGCATTAACTTTCCTCAAAGTTTTTGCCAGTTAACTCGATCTATAGATGAACTTATTCAAAAGGTGTTTTCAGATGTTACATAAACCATGATTGGTTTAGTGAATGGGCTATATTGGCTACAAAAAACATAGATGTAAATGAATTAAATTTAAAAATTCAAGAACAAATTACAGGCGAATTGAGGATAAATAAATCAGTTGATTCGGCTACTAACCAAGATGATGTCGTCAACTATCCGCCTGGATTTTTAAACTCGCTGGATTTACCAGGACTACCACCTCACAATCTTCAATTAAATGTTGGATCGGTAGTTATAATGTTGAGAAATATCAACCAACCGCACATTTGCAACGGCACACTGTTGGCGATAAAAAAATTATTGAACAACGTGATAGAAGCAACTATACTGAAAGGAAAGTATAAAGGAGAAGACGTTTTGATGCCACGCATCTCAATGATTCCGACTGATGTACCATTTGAATTTAAATGACTACAGTTTCCAGTGCGGCTGGCTTTTGCTATGACCATAAATAAGTCCCCGGGGCAATCCTTAGGTGTTTGTGGTATTAGTCTAGAAAATCCATGTTTCTAACATGGTCAATTGTATGTTGCCTCTCCCCGTGTTGGAAAACCATCAGATTTATTTGTATATTCATCGGGTAATCAAACAAAAAACATTGTATATCATAAAGCACTACAATAAAAATAAAACAGATTTTTGTTAATAATTATGATTCACTTGATTTACAATACAGCGATTACTGAAAATACTTATATACCTTTTATTTCATTATTCTTTATTACATCGGTTATTAACCCTATGTTAATAATAATAGTAATAAATAATTAATTATCTCTATGTTTTATTATTGAAGCACCCACTTTATAAATATTTGTCACCTTTAGGTTCCCACTATCCCTTTAGATTATTTTTCAATCAGGTTTGAACCTTAAGTTTCGCTCTTAATTTGAAGCCCTTTGACAGACATCCCAGTCGGGGTTTTTAGTGGGTCCAAAAGAGTGACCAAAGATACTTAGGTCACCCGAGCTGACCCTCACACACCGCCCTGTAATCATGGTGACGGCGCTGGACAGCACAGCATGCGGGAAGTTGGTGACAGGTTGTTGAGGACGCGAACCCCAGTCATACAATCAGCTACAGCCTAACAAAAACAACAACCACAAACCACAAGTGAGCCAAACAATAACAAGAGCTCCATTCACTCAAGGTGCTGCGCTGGAACATCAGTCAGCGCTCACTTAAGCGGGACGACCTAGACAGCGCATGAAATGAACTGTATTTATAAACGAAACCATTTTGCGCATGTAATACAAGGTGACGAAGCTCGGTCGAGAAACGATCGTATATCGGCAACATCTGTATGCCGAATTTTGTAGGGAGAACCCAGAGATTCAAGTATCTGAATAGCAGATCAGTATCGGCTAATTATAACAAGTAATCTTGTCCTAGAGAGTGAAAGCGATACCATCAGAAGCAAAATCGAATGGGAGACTCATAACCAAGATCTGGGTATAGACCAAGTTCCTAATCATCAGATTCCTGAGATTCTCTACAAGAAACTCAACCTGTTACACAGCAGGTAAAGGCATGTCTGGTAGGTGAAATGGCACATGGCGTACAAGAGTTTATTGGGACAAACTCACAAACCCAGTAGACCACTGCTACCAAAAATAAACTATTATAAGAAACTAGATGCGCTGTTAAAAATTGTGGTGAACACTGAAGTCCTACCCAATTATATCAATGTTATGGGCATTAAGATCAGAACACGACGGGGTACTAATATCGGAAGAAATGAAAGCAGAATAGCATTACCGCTTTGATTGCCGCTTAGGAAAAAATACTTGTGCAGTAGTCGAGCACTATAAAAACACCGGTCATCTGTTAGACTACAACAATGCTCGTATTTTGGCACAGACTAAAAATTACAAAAGTAGGTTATTTAATGATTAATCATACTAACTAGCCTTAATGATTAATAATTAAAGAAATAATATTCCTCTAATGTTTTCTTACATTGTAATTTTTTGCATTTTGAAATAACTTTTACTTGTCCCATATTATTTATTGTTAACGAACGTGCTCAAAGATATTTAAATTTTAACATGCATTTTATTCGATGTACATATACATCAGCAATAATGTACATTATACATTAATATTCAATTTTATTTATGTGTGTAATCTTTTAAATTTTTGTAAGTATTGTAAATCTAAGTGTACGTCAGTGTTTTGAAATGTTTGTTTTTTACAGTTACTCCCGATAAAGTTATTAAATAAATGGCGAAATATTGAGGTTTAGAAAAAACAAATATTTTTATTTAATATAAACCACATACCCGATATTTCCAACATACTTATAAATTGTTTTTTGGTCGAAATAATCACGTAAAATATACATATATATATATATATATATATATATATATATATATATATATATATATATATATATATATATATATTATATATATATATATATATATATATATATATATATATATATATATATATATATATATATATATATATATATATATATATATATATATATATATATATATATATATATATATATATATATGTAAAATAAAATTAGTGTGTCTTGGGCTTAGATTGAATAAGTAATATTATAGGTATATTCCCTTTTCCACCGTACACCCTTACATTATAGGTGTATAAACTTTAGGAGAAAAGCATTATGTCGAAAGAGCTGTAGTGATAATAAAATAATAAATAATAAGTATATTTTGTGAATGTTTTGAAAACAAAATTTTCAGTGTCTTATTGTTAGATAAAATGAATTTTCATCAAGAATCGGTCGGATCCATTAGATATAAGTGTATCCATTCAGAATACATAGTTTGAACGGTTTTATTCCATACTTAAGTCTTTTGCCAGGTATGTACTGTCGAAATCCTAATCTATCGCGGAAAGGCACCACGCTCTCGTCTTTGCAAAGTGTCTCACCTCGAATACATACTTTTTGAAATTGTTTATTTAGAATTTCAACTACTGGACTAATTTTATATAACCTATCTCGAAACCTTGGTTTCTTATCTAGTCCCATCCATATTATTAGGTCAAAAAATACTTTCATTTCCTCTTGTGTCGTAGGAAACCACTTAGATATTGTACTATTATCTGATATCATTTCATTTAAAATTCCGTCGATCAAAACAGGTACAAAGTATGGGTTAATCTCAGTAACAAGTAAATCTAAAACAGGTTCCAGAGACAACAAATAAAATTCAATAGGTAATTTATCTTTCATATGATCCATATTTCTGAAGTTCATAATTTTGTCATTAAATTTAAACTAATTTAACTCATTGTCAGTATCTTCCCAAATTATTATATTCTCTGACAAATCTAATGCGGATTCTTCAATTTTACAATTTCGGAATTATTATTTTTAACATTTTCTGACTAATTCCCGTCAATTTGAGAATAAGTTTCGTTACTTAGTTGTTGCACTCTCCTTGTATAAGTGGATCGATAATCGCAAAATTTTAAAAAAATTGACAAATTGATTTATAATACCCACCAAAAGTTACCTTTAGTAAAGACAATAAAAAAGTATTGCTACAATTTTTTGATAAAATTACATCTTCTGCCCTCTACCGGCCTTTGAAAAAGAAAAAATGGAATAATAATCACAAAATTAAAAAAAAATGACAAATTAATTGGAATATCCATCAAAAGTTACCTTTAGTAACGGTAATAAGAAAGTATTATTACGACTTTTGCATAAAATTACATCCTCTGTCCTCTACGGGCTTTTAAAAAACAAAAAAAAATGTTGGCATTATTAACAGAAGCCTGATCCTGGCGGTCCTGGATTGTTTAGTCTATTCCCATCAGCGGGAGTGCTGCGACTTTCAGTAAAGGAATCTAAAACTGAACGGGGATTTTTACTAGATCAAAGAAGACCTAGAAAAATGATTATTGGAAATATCGATGTAAAGGAAATCTTAAAGCTAACAAATAAGGTCAGAAAAACGAAAAAAGAGATGAAAAGAAAAGAACTACAACAATCCGTTCAACATGAAAGCAGCAATAACTTATCAAGTAAGCGAAAGCTAGAAACTGATATAGAAATAGATCATGAATTGCCTTATACTTCGCATGCCAATATCAATACAGAAATGAAGTGTACACAAAATTATTTCAAATTTCCTACCTTGGCCAAAGTCTGTGACCGCTGTGGACTATCGGACAGATCTTCAGCAGCTGTGGCAACGGCAGTGCTACACCTTGGAATTGTTACCGACGCTAACACGAAGAACGTAATAGATTGATAAGAGCAAGAGACCAATCAAGAAAAGGTTTTAAGCAAAACTCCCCCGAAACTTTGAAGGCCATATATTTTGACGGAAGGAAATATAAAACCTTCGTTATAGAAAATATTGAAGGCAAGCATTTTATTAGTTCAAGAGCCAGGCTCTATATTTTTAGGTTACAGAGTACCCCTTTCTGGATCGGCTCTAAGCGTTTGTCAAAGTATTATTAACTTTTTAGAGAGTTAT
>NW_027314708.1:0-7999 GCF_040954645.1 Diabrotica undecimpunctata | reverse complement strand
AGATGTAACTTAATCAAATTTGATAAGACAATTACAATAACATTGGAATGGGTGGTGTTGACCTTTTTGATCGTTTACCTGCTTCTTATCGTCCCCTTCTTCTTCTTACGATGCCTATCCGTTCCGGATGTTGGCGATCAACATGGCTATCCTAACTTTGCTTGCTGCTATTCTGAATAGTCCGGTTGTCGATGTATTAAACCACTTTCTCAGGTTTTGAAGCCAAGATATTCTTCTCCCTGGTCCTCTCTTTCCAAATACCTTGCCCTGAAGAATGAGTTGCAACAAGCCGTATCTCTGTTCATTCCTCATAATATGGCCAAGATTTTCTAGTTTGCGCTCTTTGATGGTGTTATTAATCTCGCATTCCTTATCGTCCCCAACTTAGATAAAAAAGATGGTGGTGGAACTTGCTTGCTCATGCATTGAATTTGGCGGTTGTGGCAACTTTTCGCTTTTTCAACATGTGAATGCAGGAAAAAATATAACACACCTTGAGTTTCGCAGAAACGTTGCCCTAGTACTTGTAAAAGCAGGATCAGGTCAAAGAAAAAAAAAAAGGCGGTCGATCTGTCCCTGTTCTAAGTGACATAAAATTTGACGGGATAAATCACATTCCCGAAGGCACTTACAAAGGGCGTTGTGTTGTGTGCTATAAAAATACTAGACTTCAGTGCAGTAAGTGTGAAAATCAACTTCATAAAAATGAATGTTTCGACCAATTTCATACACCTAATAAATAATTGTTTTATATTTTATCTTATTTTTACTTATTTAGACATTTTTGCTGATAATAAACCTTTTTTAAACACTTAAGTATTTTATTTTTAAAAAATACATAATACTTTACATGCCAACGTTCCCAAAATGGGAACAACGTGGTGAAGACAAATTACAGCAGCCGTATTTTTTTTTATTTCAAAATCTATTAAAATATGTCAACATGAAAAGACCTTTTACATATTATCTGTTTATTCCAAATATTTTAAAAAGCCATTAAAAGGTTAATCTCTTAGGGTTGTACTTGAGGTTTGTCGGGGTGTTCATATTAAAGTCGAGTGAAAATTCAGATAAGACCAACCCTGTATTTAGACCTTTGCCATTGCTATCAATAATTTTTAAATGTACTATAGAAAGCATCTTTCATTTTATAATTTTCTTTTGCATTATAAATGGCTTTTTCGTACCTAATTCGCTTGGAATGCGGCTTTGATCTTTAACGAAAGGTCTTTCATTTGATTTCCGTTACGGTGGAATTGGTTTTCCACACACCCTGCTGAACAAAAATATATTAAGCGCTTTGTAACTGCAACAAGTAATTTACATTGTAAATTAAGTACTCTATTCTCTAGTACAAAAGAAATAGTTCAAAATATAACAAAAGACGCATGATCTAGAGATAAAACAAAATATATGTAGAGCAGAAAATTAATTCTGTATTGGAAAGTTCAATCTCGGTAGTGTGGAAAATTGTTTGTCCCATATGAAAACCACTTGTAAAATGGTCACAGAACATGGCAAAGAAACTTAAATGCAACATTTTATTGCCTATATTTTTTTTCGATTTATTTTCAATATAAATATTTTAATCTTTTACGTTTTATACGTAGCAGATTTAACATAAAGAAGATACGTCATAAAAAAATAATGAGCACAATACCGTTTGTAGCAGAAAAAACGTTAATTTCCTCAGCGTGGAATAAAAACAAGATAGACGTGAACTATTACTTGGTAAAAGCTTTTCTTTTCGAAGCTAACGTTTTTATAAAGAATTTATAAAAGGCAGTAAATCTAAATACACGTTTTATTTAAGATATTTAGGGTATCACAAAAAACATCTGTTTAATCAAAATAAATACTTGGCATGTGTATATCATTACGTTTTTTGTTTATTTAGTATAGTCACAGAGTTACGTCCCTGGATTATCCAAAATTGTAACGATATATAGAGAGGCTATTATACCAGTCTTTAATTAGATTAAGAGCTTTTTGTTTTTATAATTATTACCATACTTAGAAATTGTAGTTCCTAATAAATAAATTTTGTTACGAAAATAATTTTTTTAAAAACCCGTTTTCGGCTTTGACATTCGTAACTGGCGCAGTCAGGAGGATTTTTCAAAATTGTACAGTGTTTGTCGAATTTCGTGTGCAATTTTTCTTTTTAAAGATTATCGAAAAAAAATCCACATTTCGGGTACAGAAACAGCCAAACTTCCAGGGCTAAGAACAAACATTGTTGAAGAGAAGCCAAGACCAGGGAGAAGGAAGGAACCAGCATCGTCCAGACTTCTATTGGTGCAGATGGAATAAAAAAAATAGTTCAAAGTCTATAGAAAATGGAAATATTCATAAGTGTTTCCTATTTTACCAAAATCCATATTTTATCTATATATTGTATATTTTTGATTTACTGTGAACATTTTAGATAATTCAATAAATTTAACTTTTAACGAAAGGACTCAACCTAATTATTAATTAACTAAATATCAAGCAGATAATATTCCTACTAATGATGGCAATCCAAAACAATTAAATAGATTTATTAATCATGTAAAAATGATTTGAATAATCATAGTAATAGAGATGCAAATAATTCTATAAATGTTTATCTTTTCGATACTGTTTTAAGTAAATTAACTGACAGAGCGGCAGACCTTATTGCATCAAAAACAGAACTTGATTCTTAGGCAAAAGTTAAAGATTCTCTTATAGTAACGTTTTCTGACGAGAGATCAATTGATTGTTTAATACAAGATATAACTTCAATGAATCCAGCAGGAAACGAAAATGCATTAAGGATCCAGGATGCTAGAAGCATTTTTTGTTTAAAAATAAATATGTGTAATGACCATTCAAATGTAAAGATATTAAGAATTCAACAATATGAAATTCTTTTGTCGTAAAACTTAAGAATCTAGATTAAAGAATATTCAATAGAACAAGCAATGACTTTTGCTAAAGAAGAAGAACATTTTATTACTTACACAAATCGAGGTAATAATACGAGACCCTTAAATTTGAGCAAGTCTCGATCTTATAATAATTCGAATAATAATTCACAACGGGCGTAGGGCCTGCGTAGCGCAAGCGGTAGGATGCTCGCCTCGCAAGCTGGTGGTCCGGAGTTCGAATCCTACCGCCGGCAAGAACATCTAGACATTTTAAAAATGTCTATAGGCCCCGACTCAGCCTGAATAAAAATGAGTACCTTGGGTAAAACCAGGGGTAATAATAGACGGTTGAAGCGTAGCACTGGCCATGTTACCTTCCTTGTATACCGTAGGCCCTAGATATAGCAGACTACCCTGCTATACTCCCAAAGCCGCGACAGCGGTATAAAACGGGAGACTATTATTATTATTCACAACACTTTTCATTTCCAAATAGAAATAACTATTCTCGAAATCGGAATTTTCACATTATAATAAGTTTCAAATTCGACATTCTTCCCAAAGTTCTAGTCAATACAAAAATGATAATTTTTTCAAAAATCCAAATAATAATTTTGGGATGACCTCAGCGGAGCTGTTTCGCAGAGCAGTCAACAAAACCATGATAGCCCTGATGATCGCCAACATCCGGACCGGATAAGGCACTGAAGAAGAAGAAGAAATAATAATTTTCAAAATCGTCGAAAAAGTTTTTTGAACAATGGTTTTAATAATAATAATGGTAACCAATTTCCAAGAAATTTTTTAAATATACTTAGATATTAACTATCTATTCCTGCCCAAAATCAAAGCAGAAATTCAATACGACCTGAGCCAATGGATCTTCTTCTTAAGATGTGCTCTCCACTACTGAAGGTTGGCTTATAACTACAACCATGTCGAATGTGTGTCCATGCCTGTCGTCTCTTACATTTTTCAGCCAGGAGCATTTTTTTCTTCCTGGACCTCTTCTTCCTTCCACTTTCCTTTCATTATTAGTCGTAGGAAGTTATATTTTTCTCCTGTGTAAATATGCCCTAGATCACTCGTTTATCTGGTTTTTACAATATTTAGGAGTTCTCTCTCAGTCCCCATTCTTCTCAGCACCTCATTGTCGGTCACGTGCTCTGTCCGAGAGATGTTATCCAGAAACCAAAATACTGAAATTTGTGTATGGGTTCTATCTGTTTGTTGTAGATACGAATATTAATGTTGGCATTTGGTGCACGTGTAAGGGTCATTATTTTTGTTTTATTTGTAGATATTTATATTCAGCACCAAGCCATCTCTCTCTCTGGTTATGGCATTCAAAAGTCATTTCAAACCATTAGCACTGTCCGCAATAATGACCTCTTTTCTAATGAGATCTTTTCGAAATATATATTAAACAATATCAGAGAAAGTACACAGCCCTGGCGAACTCCTCTTTTTATTGACATTTCTGCTGTTATACAATTGTCTATTTTAATCGTCGCAATTTCATCCCAATATAGGTTTTTATTAAGGGCTACCGTGTTATGCTCTTTACCATGTTGTGTTAGGGTTTCTATGAGTTTTGTGTGTTTTACTCGATAAAATGCTATTTAGTAGTCGGTAAAACAGAGAAACACGTCTTTTCGTTGATCTCGGCTTTTTTGTAGTAATATCTGGAGGCCAAATAATACCTCCCTCGTACCAAGCCCCATACGAAATCCAAATTGATTGTCTCTTAGATTTCTTTCGCCTTGCCTGTATATACGTTGATGTACAATTTTGAGTAAAATTTTCAGAAAATGGCTCATCAGGCTAATTCATATGAACTGTGAGCATCTATTTGATTTATTTTTCTTGGGTAAAGGTATAAATGTCGATCTAAGCTAGTCTTCTGGGAAGATTCCAGTGGTATATATTTTGTTGATAATTAGTGTTAAGGACTGAAGATTTTCTTTATTGATAAGTTTTATTATCTCTACATATATCTCATCTGGACCTGATGCCTTTCGTGGCTTTGCCGTATTGATTGTTTTTGTAACTTTCGATGTTAATCTACAAGTATTGTGTCTTGTACTATATACTCTCGTCATTAAACAGATCTTCGATGTATTTTTCCCATATATTTCTGGGCTAGATACTATTTGGTTGTTATCATCTACTAGAGTTGTTGTAGTGAGTGTCAATGGATACAAGTTCCAATAACTTTAGTTTACGAACTAACTTTCTCCAAATAATTTATTTGAAGTAGAATAATGATGAAAATTTTCCAGTCCAGGCCTCAACAAGTACAGCCACATAAATTTTAATGCTATTAAACAATATGAAAAAATTATCTAAGACAATAATTCCAGAAATTAATGCTACACTTTTAATAGATACAGGATCAGAACAAAGCTTTTTTAGACCTGACCTCGCAAGAGAACTTTTTTCGAAATATATGATTCCTTAGCAATTTGCTGTGCATACTGCACACGCTACTTCAATTCATAATGAAACTATGACCATTCCAACATTCCCTAGTTTTAAAAATCCAAATTGTCATCAATTTTACCTTTTCGATTTCTCTCCTAATTTTGACGGTTTGCTAGGTTGCAACTTTTTATCACAAATTAATGCTATTATTGATTTAAAAGATTCAAAACTAAGGACGCCAATTATTTCCCTTCCCACATATTTTACATCACAAGATCCAACTAAACAAAAATATCTTAAACCTAGTAAAATAATAATACCACCAAGAACTGCTCAAAAAGTTTCAGTTAACAGAAGATCTAGTACAGCAATACTAAATTATACAAAAATCGGAAATGCAGAAATTTCTTCCTGCTTAATTAAGATAAATGATCACAATGCTTTTACTATGATAAGTAACTTAGGAGAAACTTCGGCGGAAATCAAATTTACGGAACCTTTTATTGCTTAGTGCCTATTTTCCTAATACACTAATGCAAATACCATTTCTAAACAAAAATGGATAAAACTGATCTAAGAAATCAACAAACCAATAATAATAATGAGAGGCTTGAATGATAACAATGAGGCTTGGGGTAGTGCCTGTAATAATTTCAATGAAAGAAACATTTTAAAAATTAAATGATCTTGAACTAGTCTTTTTAAATGATGGGTCATCTGCCAGAATAGCACCACCACCAAAAAGATCATCAGCTGTGGGCTTTAACAATAGCAAGTAAGGATATTGCTATAAGATCATCATGGCAAATAATTTCTGATTTAGGGTTTAGTGATTACCTCTCCACAATGTGCAAATTTGGTATCCACAAAATTATCATCCACATGCAACCAAGGAATAAAAGAAACTTTTAAAAAAGCTAATTAACATAAATATACCTCAGTATTAGAGTCATCATTTACATTATTTCCAGACGAGAACTACCGATCATTTGCAGATTCAATAAATGAAGCTGCACAGTTAACCATCCCATAAATAAACAGTATTACATCCCATGCTGGGACAAATCTTACGCTGAAGTCATTAAAGACACAATAAATGCAACAAAGGAATTCCAATCAACACCAAAAGTAAAAAATTATTTAACAGTTTAAAACAAATGCGATATAGCTAGAAGATTTATAAAAGAAACAAGAAAAAATAATTTAAGGAAATTCGTAAAAGAAGAATAGAAACTCGCCAATTACAACAATAGGATAAAGTTAGAAAATTACTGGATATAGTAACAGCCTAATTAACTCCCTTCCTGATCCCAATATAGCTCAAGAAATACTGAATTCCTTGGCTCCCCCAGTATCCATTTATATCAACAAAGTATATAACCTAGCAATACAAGTTCCCTTTTTACCTTTAATGAACACATATACATAATTAATTAAAAAAAAAATCTGCTACAAAAATTGACTTAATTTCATACTCTATGATTAAAAATCTACCCCATTCAGGATCATTACTATTCCTACAAATTTTTAACAAATGCTTTAGTATAGGGAGGTTGGAATGAAATTGTACTCTGCTCTTATAATTATTAGTAGCAATGTCTAAGTTATACAAAAGTTATTATAAATAAAAAATTTTGTTTTATCTTACATTTTTTGTTTATTCCATATTATTATCACCAAATTAATCAAAAACAGAGTATTTCATGTATCATTCTCTGGTCTATAAAATGAGTAGGATCGAAGGGTGCGTCTATCTCCAATATCATATCCAATATTCAATCCACGGACAAAAAACTTAGGAACAGGTTTTTCTTACACCTCGTAATGATCGAACAATGTTCAATGATTGTTCTGTCTTCATAATATTTTATGACAATTATTTTTACTGTTTTGCTCCATTAACTAGATGATTAAATTATTTTATATCTTGATGAATACCATTCACGTTCACTCAATTTAACCAATACGATCTTCCACCTCATTAAGGACCTATTATGAAGGTCCTTGGATATGAAATTAAGGAATTTGAACATATGAAACGGGTCACAGAGATTCTCCGAATTTCGGAGAAATTAGGAATTGGTATAATTAAAAAAGATTCGTCGCATATCACAAATAGCCGGTCCAGCAGAGGCTGAAATATAAATATTTGAATACGTTTTGAAGCTAATTGCTTGTGAAGTTTCACTTCTTTATTATATTTTTTTATCTGATAATTAAACGTTTGTATTTTTTTTTATTTAAATTAACGTGCATGTGACATCTATGGTCATTAGCACGAGTTACGATTTACATGGTAATATCATATTAATTACAAAATAATGTACTTTTCATTAACATTTAACATAAAGTAGTAGTTTACAAAAACATTTAACATAAAGAGAAAATAATATAGATAGATATAGATATGTGGATAGATTCAGCTTCTTCAGTCTAACTTTGAGATCGTTGCAAATTTGTATATTCATAATGGTGTCCGTGGATGATGCGGCTTTTTTGGCAAGACAATCAGCTTTTTCGTTACCACTAATACCAACATGGGATGGTACCCATATCAGAGTGATAGTTGTATTTTGGTTTATAAGAAGCTGATACGTGTCATGAATATCTTGGACGATGGGATGGTTGGTGTATATAGCATTAATGGAGTGTATAGAGGAAAGTGACTCTGAGATAGCGCG
>NW_027314707.1:0-8360 GCF_040954645.1 Diabrotica undecimpunctata | reverse complement strand
ACGCGCTATCTCAGAGTTAGTAGAAATACATTTGAATTGATACCTATTGAGCAAGCAGGGGTAGCTAACTGCAGCTGCACAGATCAGATGTCATCCCTAACAACACATATTGACGTTGGTTTTCAAAAAAAGCAAAAACATCCATTGCTTTCATGTCATATGCAACATGCGTACGATACTGTCTGGAGACAAGAACTAATCTGCAAACAAATCCGTGATATCCCGTTTCAAAAGGTTGCTTAGCTCATTGATAGCATGCCAGACCTTTTCAAATCACAATGGGCAACTTTAGAAGTGTCCGAATGAAGATTAGCATTGGACTGCCACAAGGATCTGTTTTGGCACCCTTACTGTTTAATTTCTACATCGTGGACCTACCTGGGACAACTTCGCAGAAATTTGGCTACGCTGACGACTGGGCCATTGCAGCAAGACATAATAACATGGATATTACAAAAACAATACTAACGAATGACCTTGCCATTATGGGCGAATACTTTCGTAAATGGAGGCTCCAGCTAAATGCAACGAAAACCGAGGTATGCTGTTTCCATCTGAATAATGCTCAAGCCAACAAAAAACTCTCCTTTAACTCAACACCAAAATATCTTGGAGTGACTCTGGATAGAACATTGAGTTTTAAAGAACACCTACAAAGAACGGCAGCCATACTGAAAACGCGAAATAATATAGTCCAAAAGCTACGTGGCACCACATGGGAGTCCTCATCCTCTGTAATCAGATCACTCGCCCTCGGACTCGTATACTCGGCAGCTGAATACGCTTTCCCGGTATTGCTCAATAGCAAACACACGAAGATTATTGACACCCAAATAAACCAGACAATGCGAATGATCACAGGTACAATTAGACCGACACAGAACTATTAGCTTCCCATTCTGAGTCATATTCCACCACTGAAACTGCGAGAAAGTCATTCTCTTCTCAGAGGCTAACCCTCAACTACCTATCCACCATGATAAGCTTGATATCGAAATAAACAGACTGCGCTTGAGGTATCCTTCATTGTTAAGAGACAATTCCTTACATCAGGAACATTTAAATCTCACCAATGCTTGGAGAAGACAATGGGAGAGCAAATCACCAAAGGAAGCACACCAAATGGCCTGTATCGATCAGAAACCGTCAGGCTTTGAACTGATCCGCAATACATTGACAACACTAAACAGAATAAGAACAAGCAGCGGTAGATGTGCTGACAGCTTGTATAGATGGAGAAAAGCACTTACTCCTGAGTGTGATTGTGGTGCGCAATGACAGACCGTCCGTCAAATTGTTGAAGAATCGAAGAATGCCCACGAAGACGATTCCCTGGAGTTTTTGATGAGTTCGTGAATGCGATCAAAAATGTTTTACATTATATTAATAATACATTAGATGTTCGTTATTCTTATTGTATGCCATACGATAAATAAAAAACATAAACATACAAAAGACAGCCTTTATCACGGAACCAAGGGGAATTAATTACATTACGAAAAACACATAGATTTACTTATATACTATAATACATTTTAATTCCTGTCTTGGCGTTAAATAATTTACAGTTTGATTTTTATATTTTTAACATGTTTAGTAAACAATTGCACTAATTCTGTAATATTAATTTGTGGTAATATAAATTGACTGGATGTGTTAAATTTTTATGTTCTGTTAGAGAGCATTTTAAAATTCTATGTATACAGAAGAAAACTGAAACACATATTTTCAAATTAAACATCATATTTTAAGGGGCAAAAAAATTTACAGAACTTTTTGGCTTTTATTTAAAGTACGTCCCAGACTTTTATTTATAAAAAGACCGACACGATTTTTTGGCGGTATTCGCTTAGATTTCCCGTCTTTTCCTCTATTTTTCGTTTCCCTCAAGTTTGTTTGTAAACAATAATCCCATTTTTGATCTAATAATTACAATATAAAGCAAGTTTTTGTAGAAGAAAGTTCAGTTTATTTTTATACAGCTTGGCTATTGTTCAAGGTTTCGTAAAGCTCAGATTGTCAGAGAAAACATGATTCATTTTAATTAAAAATATGAGATTCATTGTTTTGTTAAATTTTTTTTAGGAATGAAACTAAATGCAGAATAATAAACTTTGTATTCGTTGAGATATATTTCTAATTTTTAATTTAAAAGAAATTAATTAAACTGCTATCACAGCTGTAATAAATTATCATGTTCGAGCAATAACATCTTTCTTTCCATGGGTATGATACATATATAGATTACATCTTAACAAAACCGTAGCGACTATAAATTAAATGTTGCGGTTTTTCCAGGATTCGTATTGCTCTTTTTACGTTGTCTCTCCAACTAGAGCCATTACGTGCCTTAATCTGTGGACCAATAAACATGTCGATGCACATTGCCCTGCCTTTTATCTCCTATTCAATTTACGATTGGCCAATTGACTTAGGAAAAGCACATATCGGTACGAAAGAAAAATGTATAAAAATGGTGCATTTTCCAAGCTTTCCATACCCTGATAGCCCCTTTCACGGAGCTATGCTCTCCTCTCGTCCTTAGACTCTTTTGCTTGAACCTTTCTACTACCAAACAATATTTTATTGTAAGAAAGAACCTAACCCACCAAATTGGGATAGAAACGCAGAGAAAACTTCGATTGTGCTGGTCGAAGCCTTCTGCAGAACATCTAGGAAGCAGATATAAAATAATTCTTGACAAGAGCCAAACCAACCTATGGAGAGCCCAAACTATGGTGACATGGCGCCCAACCAACAGCGAACCTTTTGACTCAAGCTACGCTGAGGATCTTCCAGAAAGAAAATGGTTTCACGAGCTCAATACCAACCCACGCTGGCAACTAATCTAGGCAGTAGACCGTAGATGATATTTTGCAATTTCTGACGTTGTACAGTCTCGAATTTTTCTGTGAACGAGAAGTTTTCGTAGCCACGAAGCCCAGAAGCAACTGACGCCCCGGAGTAGCCTCGTAGTCACGTCTAGCCTATCGTATATGGTTTAATATCCACGTAGGCAGAAGAGTACCCCTCGGCGATGATAAAACGACTATGGGTTCGCTAAGCCAAAACACTTCGACCATGGATTGTACCGGTAGACGAAGATGACAACAACTACTACCAGGAAGCTGTACTGTGACATGGTGACATTTACAAACATTCTCTAGGATAATCGTGAACATATAAATATGGTATGAATAATATTTTAACCTTTTATAAACATTTCAAATTTTATAACCGTTTTTCAACCTTTTAACTCAAGCGTGCAGTAACAATGCCACTCAAGTGGCAATAAAAGTAAAATGACGTTTAACAAACTTCATTTTATTTGTTTATAACTTTTTAATAACTAGAGAATGACTGGATCGATTGGGCTAATTTTGATTTGGAAATTTTTGTAAATGTCTAAGGAAGGTTTTAAAGGTAAGAAAATATGATGGAACTGTAGGGAGAATAGTAAAAACAGCAATTTTATTTTCACATGCAAATAGGGTATACATACTTCTTTGGATTAACGTCACTAAAACAGTGGCTATCTTTACTTTCTTACTTTTTAAGCGAATTACTAATGCTCGATTCCCCGCTAAGTACCCCCTTTTTGATTTTTTTGTTTTGAATCCATTATAATGAAATAAAATGATATACAAAATGAAGTAATTAAACATAAATGTAAGATTAAAATAAAAATGTTAATGACGAATAAATTCAAGATTATTATTAGCAATGTTTGAAGAAGATAATTAAGATTTTTTAAATTTTTTAAAGAACTGCGTGTGGTGTTATTATAAAAAATATTAGTAATAAGCAAACATAATATTTAATTAACCCACATATAGTAATATGAGGCTATAAGAAGTATTCCGTTCTATCGGCATTCGCTAAATGCCACGCGCCTTTTTTTATAAAATATCAGCTTTATTCATACTTTTATATAATATACGAGTACAATACAATATAAATACTAAATTCGTTATTTTTTTTTTAGATTGAACAAAGGCTGACACATTCTTTGGTATACACCAAGGACCTCTAACACGTATGTATTTATTAATGTAAGGTATTTACCAAAATAAGCAGTACATATATTTAGACAGTTGTAAAATTGTACACGCAATGCGGATTCTCACAAATAAGGAAAAACTATATAGTAGAGAATTATTTCCGGTTTTATGGAAATGGACAGAATATTGGTCCAAGTTTGAAACTAGAGTCTGAAAAATATCGACAAACACTTAACAAGGCGGCCTCGAATAAAAGTGTTAACATTCGTTGAGAAATTTCGTAATACTGGTAGTGTGTTGTGTTAGTTCAAGTGATCTTCCTGTCGTCTAAAAACTGTTCTTAGAAAAAATCAAGGACGCGTTCTCTATCTTACAGATCTTACAGTACCAAAAACTAAGCCTGCAGTATACTACGTACAAATTTATTATCAATAAAACAGCCACACGTCGACTATTCAATATCTTGTGAGTTGTCCTACTCCAGTCAAATTGGATAAAGACTAAACGTTGCAAACAAACGAGCAAGGAAAGCTGTGTCTGGACATGGTATTAGTGGTAATAACGTAAGATAATAACGACCGTACATTTACTGTTAACCAAGAGCGGGACAGTGATAAAATTATTATACCTTTTAAAAGAAATTACAAAAAATTTTCCGCGAATGAAAGCTGTATATGCACAAGCAATGTGTCAATAGGATTGCGCAATAATTCTCATTTTACGCTCTGTAGCTTTAAATTACGAAGATTTTAAAAACAGAATAATTTCTCATGGAATAGACTTCAAGTACCTAGTTTACTCACCTGGTCTGTCAACACCTGATGCATACTCTTGGGGCATGCCAAATAAATCAGTGTTTAAGTAAGAAGTTATGCCAGCATATAGTGGAGAGCTACGAAAAAAAAATATCCTGTTTCGAAAAATTGCAGCAACCACCTGTATAAATATGTTGGATAATCTGCAGAATCGTTATAAAGCTTATTTGCGCAATAATTATGTAAACTTAATAGGTGTCATCATCATCATCATCATACAACCTCTTCTGTCCACTGCTGTTCTCTCCCATTTTTCGCCACTCTTCACGGTTCTGTGCTTCTTGTTGCCATTTCTTGGATAGTCGTCTAATGTCGTCCATCCAGCGTGAGGGTGGTCGTCCTCTGCTGCGTTTGTCTTCTCGTGGGCGCCAGTCAATTAGTTTTCTGGTCCATCTTGTGTCTTTTAGTCTCGCTATGCGACCTGCCCAATTCCATTTCAGCTTGGCTATACGTTCGACGACATCACTGATACCTGTTCTTTTCCTTAAATATTGATTCCTTATTTTGTCTTTTTTTGTCACGCCGAGAATTGATCTTTCCATGCACCTTTGTGCAACTCGCATTTTTAGTGCTGTTGTTTTTGTGAGCGTGAGAGTTGCTGCTCCTTATATCATAATAGGAAGAACGCATTGGTCAAATGTCTTCCGTTTCATAGTTATTGGGATGTTGCTCTTAAAGATGTCTCTTAGTGAACCATACGCCGCCCAAGCAAGTGTTATTCGTAGTTGAAATTCGCAGGTCTAGTTGTCCTTGTCTATTCTGATTTCATGACCAAGATATATGTACTTTTCTGTCAATTCTATCACTTGATTTTGGATGAATAGGTATTCGCTGGGAACTTAATTTGTCATAAATTTGGTCTTACTGATGTTCACCTTTAGACCTATTGTTGAAGATATGTTTTCTAATTTTTGTACCAATTGTTGTGCTTCACCCAGATCGTCGGTAATAAGTACTATGTCGTCGGCAAAACGCAGGTAATTGAGCAAATCTCCATCTATTTTTATTCCTCTATTTTCCTACTTTAACATTTTAAAGGCGTATTCGAGGACCGTTATAAATAATTTAGGTGAGAGAATGTCGCCCTGTTTCACACATCGCTTGATATGAATTTCTCTGGTGGTATCATGTAGTTTTACACGCATTGTGGCGTTATTCCACAGGTAAACTTTATAGATGTAAATTATATAAATTTACAAATTAAATTTAAAAATAAAAAAATTAAAAACAAACTTTCGGTGCCGTTTATTCTTACGCCACTAAATGACCGCTGTGGAGTTTAATTATCCTCGTCTTACCAGATTTACTTAAAAATTTGGATTTAGGTTCCTCTTACCATCTACGAGACTTTGGGACTTGTGCCGCAAATGTGTGATGGTTTTACTTGGGGTGAAAGCCACCCCTTGTCTGGAGTGAAAAAAACGTACGTTCAAAATAAGCTCGAAATTGATAAATTGGCTAATTCTAAGCAATTTTTGTTCTATAAAGTTTGTTCACTGTTAACACTTTTTTATTTGAGTTATTTGCGAATGAAAAAGTTAATTTTTTAAAATAAAAACCACGTTGCCGGACGGTTTTTCACAAATAACTTAAAAAGTAAATATTTTATTGAAAAAAATATTTTCAATAAAAATGTAGTTTATAAAGAAACAAAAAAAAAATGGTGCGCTTACGAAGTCTGCAGACACAATAGAAGCAGAGTTGTAGCTCATGAAAAGTAGGTTCTTATTTGTCAAATTCCAAATCAAATATTTGAACGTGAAATAACCAAAAAATTAAGCACTTTTCGAGGAAAACTCATTATAAATTTTTAAAGGTGTTTAAAAATACCCTTTTTTTTGTTTTTTTTTTATAACCTTATTTGTACCCTAAATGAAATTAAACGTTATTGCTTTACAGTTTGTTTTATTTATGTAATGTTTGCATGATTTGTAGGTTTGACCGGGTGAAAGTGATTATTTTTTAAAAAATTTGGGTTTAAAGAAGAATTTTTTTTTTATTTTGAAAAAAATAATTTTTTGTTAAAATAATTTTTAAATATCAGTAATAAAAAAAAAGTCTTTAAAACAATAAATAAAATAGGTTTTTTCCTTTATAAATATTTTGGTTGTGTTTTTGTTTTTCTGTAAAACAAAAATTGGTGAGTATATGACTGTTCAAAGTTTGCATATACTCGTGATTAGTGAAAGACCTTTCAACTGCAACCCTTTTAAAAATAAGCGATGAAAAATTAATTTTAATGATCTTATTACCCTTTAAAAAACCTACAAAAGCATTGTAAGGTACACATTATGTGCTATTAAGGCACAGACACACTTTCACCCATCCTTACAAACTAATAAAAGTTGTTTTTTAAGGTAAAATAAAATAAATTTACCATTTTGATTAAAATATTTTTTTTATTTATAATGTCAATTAAAAAAATTACAACTATTTAAATTTCTTCACAATGGTAAGTTCTTCACATTATAAGGGTAGAAAATATGTGGTAAAAAATTAAAACAGTGACGAAATCTAAATTAAATGTCACTGTATAAATAAATTATTCCCAATTGCTTGAATTGACAAGTCCAGTGAAGGGTAAGTACAACCTAAATCCAAATTTACCTGCAATTCAATAAAGACAAGGTTTATTGATATTATTTTAATATTAACTAATCTAGGGGATGAGATTTATGGGTTAAACTGTGATAAAATTCTAAATTATGTTATTTTAGTTTAATTGTCATTGATTTACATCATTAAAAGGTAATTTGAATTAATTAACAATTACAATAAATATACCAATGTTTTCTAATAGGGGTAGTTTTCAACCCTAAAAAGTAAATAGCAACCAATGGCTAAGTCCAAAGGTGAAGAAAAGGGTAAGTATAATCTGAATCCAAATTTTCGTGCAATTTGGAGATGACGCGAAAAATTACACGGTATCGCCGTATTTACATTTTATTAATTTATATTACTCTAGATGTAAATAGTTGACAGTTAAACAGCAAAATTTCGTAAGTCGATTTTTGGTTCATTATGACTTTTATACTTTTACATGTATTTTAAAACTACGAAAGTTTGTAACTCAATATTTAAATTTAATGGTACTAGTGACATCTACAAAAACCTCGTAAAACCAACCGTTAGCAGAAACCTCTTAAGTTCGACTTGCTAGGTTTTGGAATTTAACTTTGTGGGACTTCCAGAAACTATTTCACGACTGGTTGTCAATTTTGGTGTTGTGTTATCGAAAAGATAATAACTATTCTTATTACATATTTGGCATAAAGAATTTTAGAGGAAAATATATCCTAAGCTTAATAAAAACAGCCAGTGCATATTATGCATAAAAGAGAGGTAAGTTTTAAATAAAGAAGCCAAAATATTTGTCGTCTCTTCCCTAAAATTAGACATAACTGACTTACGAGGTTTTGCAGTTTAACCATCGTAGTAGAGTAAAACATTTTTTCTGCAGCCGTCCCAAAAAATAAACTTTTGGGACTTTTTTCACTTTTGGAACGAGTTTGTTAACCTTGGAACGAAACTCTGAGATAGCGCG
>NW_027314706.1:0-8488 GCF_040954645.1 Diabrotica undecimpunctata | reverse complement strand
ACGCGCTATCTCAGAGTTGTTATTTATTTACTTATTTTATTGCATTTTATTTATTCAAGTTACTTTCGTTTTTACTATATCTTATCTATACCAATTTTAGCTGTTGTTTTTATTTTTATTTTATCTACATTACTTTTAACTTATTTTTTATCTATTTTTATTTATTAATTTATTTATTTTATTTCATTGTCGGGGCCGCGGGACATGGGACGGGAAAAGACTTTTTACATCCAATCCCGTCGGATGTCCCGATACCCCGAAAATTAGTGAATGAGGGTATGAATGCGGAACTGAATTGATGAAAGTACGAATGAATGGTGTTACTGTTAATTGCCAACTGGTTCTACTCGTTAGTTTCAATGTGGAAGGGGTGGCAACCAGGCTGTCTCGCCAGAATGAGGATTGAGCAGGACGGTAGCTTCACCGACCAGTCTCGCCCGAGCCTTGTGCTGGTGAGGGCCAGATATGCTCGCTAAGAGCGGTTCCGGGCCCGTCGGTCGGAGAAAGAGGGGGTGGTTTAGTCGGTAGGCGGTCTCGTCACGCGGTGAAGCGTAAGAGATTGAATCCGACACACCTGGGTAAAGGGCTAACACCCGATCCCAGACGGTCTTTAGAAGATTCCACCTCCCAAAAAAAAAAAAAAAAAAAAAAAAAAAACCAAAAATTTTCGTACGTAACACAGTAAACACACGTAAAGTAACACAGCTTTCTGCATAATCTTATATAGATGTTCATTTAGACCCAGCTTTTTTATGTTTTCTAGGAGGCTCTTCGGGATGACCCCAGTGGTAGAAAGAATAATAGGTATCGTCTGGGTACTTTCCATCCTCCATTGTCTCCTGATTTGTATTTCTAGATCTCTGTACATGGCGATCTTTTCGTTGTATTTAACACGTAAATTATTGGTGTTGGGTATCGCCACATCAATAAGTGTTGTTTGCCTAGTAATTTTATTAACTAGTATGAGATCGGGTCTATTATGGGCCACTGGTTCATCTGTAAGCACAGTGCGGTCCCAGTATAGCTTGTAGTTGTCATTTTCAAGCATTCTATCAGGGACGTATTGCTAATATGGAAGATGGTCGGTTTGGATAAGTCCCAGTTTGTCAGCTAGTTCTTGGTGGATAATCTTTTCTACTGAGTCATGACGTTCTTTATAATCAGTACCGACAAATGCCTGGCAGCCACCGGTAAGATGTTGGATGGTTTCTTGGGCTTGGCATCCATATCGGCATTTGTCATTTTGGACTTGAGGATCCTTAACAATATATTTCAGGTAATTTTTAGTTGGAATAACCTGATCCTGAATGGCAAGTAGGAAACCCCCAGTCTCGGGAAACATCTTTCCTGATGTCAACCAATAGTTCGACGCTGTATTGTCGACATATTCTTGGCTGATCTCATTAAGATGTCGCCCATGCAGAGGTTTACTCATCCAGGCGCGCATTTTGTCTTGCTTAGTCAGGTGGTTTATGCGCATTTCTTGTTCCCCCAGTTTAAGCGGCGTCGTATCATCTCCTTGATACCGCGGTAATGTTGTTCTCTCTACTGCACTACGTGGATGATGTTTTTGCGCCTTTGTGAGAAGTGTTCTTACTTTCCGCTGAAGACCCTCTATATCCGTTTTTGACCACTTTATAATACCAAATGAGTAGCTCAGCGCGGAACAGGCGTACGTATTTAATGCCTTAAACAAATTTTTACTATTAAGATATGACCGATTTAGTTGTCTTACTCTTCGCACGAACTCCGAAGTTAGTTCAGTTTTCATTTGTTTATGGTCAATTTTCCGCGCTTGTTTTACTCCAAGATATTTGTACATATCATTTTCACCCATTGCCTCGATGTTTTGGATATCTTGCATATCGAAACCTCCGGGCTGAACCTTTCCTCTGACTACGTTTAGTATACGGCACTTGTCTAGTCCAAAATTCACACTGATATCATTTGAGAAATTTTCTACAGTTTTTAGCATCTCATCTAGGTGGTTTCGAGTGGAAGCCATTAATTTTAAATCATCCATATACAACAGACGATTAAGCTTCGCTACAACAGTGTTGTTATTTTTGATGCTAAAACCTGAGTCAGTAGAGTTCAGCAGCTGAATAGTGGGTTCATTGCTAGGCAAAACCTAGCATGTGTATCTCCCAAAAATTTTCGTACGCATCTGGACGTCGAAAGTAACACAGCTTTCTGCATAATCTTATATAGATGTTCATTTAGACCCAGCTTCTTTATGTTTTCTAGGAGGCTCTTCGGTATGACTCCAGTGGTAGAAAGAATAATAGGTATCGTCTGGGTACTTTCCATTCTCCTTTATTATTATTATTATTATTATGCATATACATATTCTATAGCGAGGTACGTTGGTTATCTTGCTGTAAGATACTCAAACAGTTCTGGGATTTGAAAGAAAAAATATGTAAGTTTTTACAAACTAAAAATCAAGACACAAGCTTGTTCTTCTATCAAATATGGTTGCAAGGTTTATATTTTATGGATGATATAACCAAATACTTATCCGATTTAAATTTATTGTTACAAGGCAAGGATCAGATCATTACGAACATGCTTGACATAAATAAAGCATTCAAATGTAAACTGTTTCTTTGGGAAAAATCAACTGCAAAGTGAAGATTTAGCGCACTTCTAAACAAATAAGAACAAATCTAGTATAGATGATACTGCATTGTATCAAAAATATGCAGAAAAAAATTAAAATCTTAAAACAGAATTTGAAACGGTTTACAGATTTTAATTCTTTGGAAGAAACATTTTGTTTGTTTTCTTCGATTTTCTCAATAAATATAAATTCAGTGCCCACACCCAGTAACATGCAAATGAAAGAGATTGAGATTCAGTGCAGCTCAAATTTTACAAATATTTACCGCCAAGATTTAAAAATACTTGAAAATTTTCATATGAATTGATTTCCATGTTTGGAAGTACTTATCAGTGCGAGCAATTATTTTCTGTTATGAATGGAAACTGTATTAATAACGCTCACCTTGGGTCAATTTTGAAAGTATTCTCGGCCAATAAAATTTTTGCCGAAATAGGAAAGATAGTAGCAGAGAAGAAATGTAGCAATGAAGAGATGAGTATCAGGACGTAAACAATAATTTAACTTTATACATGTTTATTACAATGTACTATTCCAACAAAAAAATATTTGTTTCTATGAACATTGATTTTTTGCGGCCCACCTAAAGTTAAGCATTGTTTAATTCGGCCCAAGTAAGCTCTTGAGTTTGACAACCCTGGTTTATCGATTAAATAAAAATAAAAATTTTCTTCTTAGAGTCAAATTACTATATAATCCTAGATTCCTTAATAATACCTGAATTATCGATTTCTTATCCGTATTATTAATCTCTTATCAACCCAATTCATAAAAAACAGCACAGTTATCTAACACGTGTATTGAATTTCATGATATAAGCCACTTCGCAGGATTCTCAAATGGGATTATAAAAAATATCCTTGAAATATTTTTAGCCCAATTCATAATATATTTTCATGCATATTCATATTTATTTGGGAAGGAAATGTGTTTAACAGACACTATTAAATTAATGTGAATTATATAATGGATCACATAAAAAGCGGAATACGCATTATTTCCTAAAACGTAATGGTTATTTTATATGTCGTAAGTCGTAATAATCACGATTAATTATAAAGTATATTAGAGATTTTACATATAAAAATAAAATTATTTGATAAAATGCGTTACTTGTGTAATTGCAAGCATAAACAAGGCGATTGTTAGCAAGTGAATTTTGTAGGTACTCAAAAGTGCCTAATAAACGACTCAATTCAGCCAAAATATTCATTGCCTCAGCCTCAGATAGCCATGCTGCAATGAAGACTATGAAATCTACAACTTAAGACAGTAACAGCTTGGAATGCAAACGGTCCCTTAGGCAACTAGCAGGGTACAACAAAGTAACTTTGCTGCTATAAAGCACATAAAGAAATTGTTCTTAATGAGGTTGTTGATAGTATTACTTAAGAAGGAGCTAATTCTTCTTTTCATCAAACCTAAGCCATTTTGAGGTGTACCAAAAACTCGCTTAGTAGAGGATGTCCGAAAATGGAAAAAGCGTTAGTAGTTAGTATAGCGTACTAGGATACATTCTAGTCAAAGGCAAGCAAAAAGGTAATTACAACCTTATGATCGCTGCTCAAAATGCTCTTAGAGCTTCAGTAAATTGACTCAGTGTTTACACTAGACACAGTTTATTCAGATAATATTTGTATACAATGAGCTAAGTAAACAGAGCAAGAGATAGATTCTGGAAAAATTCAGAGTAAATAGCCAATCATATTGTCTACAACTGCCTAGTAATTGTTCACCAACGCCATAAGTACCCGGAGAGGTCTTTTTAGAACCTAAACAGGTAAACAAATTTCTCCTAAGTGGATAATAAGCTTCCTTAGAAGTCCCAGAATCTCTTGCTTTAGAGAGTCAATCGACCCCTTTGAAATCTACAATCTCATCACCTTCAGATGGCGCTACAGCCCTCGTGAGCCTTGACCTGCCTCAAAGCATGCTTCTATCATTCCCCGTCGGATATCTGTCTTTCATCTCCCACTCCTATCTAGATCTACCTCTACATCGTCCAGATATCTGAGCATAGGTCGCACCTTCCTTCTAATTTCAACCGACTTACTTAACATAGTTATTTTAGCATGGCAAATTTTTTACGACAAATTTCCTGATTTCAGCTGAAGGCCTACGTTAAAGTAGCAGCGATTAGCCATCCTTTGTTACTTCTGTGGACATATTGTTTTTGCATTCCACGCGTGAACCCAAATAATAGAATTCCTCCACTGTTTCGAAGAATTTCTCCACTGTGTATTAACCACAAGTCCGATATTTTCTTCGGCATTTTTGATTCATGTGAACGCTTCAACAGCTTCATCTCGGGCTCTTCAAATTATCACGATATCATCAGCGTATGCCAATATTCGGGTGCATATCGTATCATTTAAGTTTATTCTTGAATCTCTCATAATTTTCTCCAATAAGTTGAACAGCGTGAATCATAGTCATCGTCCTGGTGCTGTTAGTTTTAAATGAATCAGAGATCAATTATTTTGATGTTCCAAAGTCGACCACAGCAGAATATAATTGTGGCCTGTCAATGTCGCAGTCTATGTCAAATTACGTTCTTTTTTTACTATTTGTCTGATTAATGATATGTGATCAGTGCTTATCTGCTTTTTAAAAAACCCCTTTGGTAGGTTCCAATGATATCGTCAACGTTCGTGCAGTATTAGGAAGAAAACCTTGTATAATTGGAACAGTCAATTACCTTTCTTTTTTCTGAATGAGGCATACAATTTCTGTATTCCATTCTTTAGGTAAATTGCGTACTTGCCATATCTGTATCAGTAGCTTTTGAATGAGGGTTATAAACGTTTGATCCCCAAATTTAAATATTTCTGCTGGTAAGTTGTCAGATCCATGTGATTTTTAGCTCGAGAATGAATTGCTTTAATTACTTCTTCGATGGTTGGAAGTTCAGTCTACTAGTGCTCGAGCTCTATAGGGTCTCTACGCTCTATTTTTTCCATTAAGTAACATCCTAGTATTTCTGACACATTTTCAGTACTTTTGCGTTCAAAATATCTCCATTCTGAGCCTTAATCCAGTTTGTTAGTGGCTTAAAAGCTTTTCTGTTGGTGTTATTTCGTTTGTAAAATTTTCTGTATTGGTGTTATCTGTTTAATCTTAAAATTTCTTCAAACTCTTTATTGATTTTTTGCCTCTCCTTTTTAATCGATATTCTTCATTACTCCAAGTTCTCCTATTGATTATTATTCTCTTTGGTTACACGTTTGCATTCTTTATCAGAACAATTGTTTCGCTGTCCTTTAGATACTCCATCCAATGCTTCCTCTGCTGTCTCTTAAATCGTGGTTTTTATAAACTCTTAATTTGTGAGGCTTAGACGGGCCTGCCTCAAGTGAAAAAGGACCAGAAATACTAAAGGTACAAGTACTGCATGCTATACAGTTGGCAACGAACAGGAAAGCTGTTTACTGGTATTATTCCGACAGATATGTTAAAATTAATTAACGAAGAAGACATCAAAATGTTGGTTAAGCTTTTAAATCATGTGTACTCAACGGATGAAACCGAATAATTCTTTACTTGTTTTGTAACTAGAACTCGATATGTGAAGTGTCCTGATTCTTGAAGCACGATCTGCACAGCTAGCAACTTGTGTGTGATTGCAAGAATACATATTTCATTTAATTAAAGAATAAAATAGAATGGGACCCCGCTGAATAAAGATGTGCTCTTATTATTTTCCCTTAGCTATTTAACAATAAAAGATCCTGCTCTAAAATAATGCTCGTTGTGGCATTATTGCACTCTTAGCAACATTCAAAACTTTTACTGTTATCTTCTTAGTTATACGTAAAATATTAAAGGACATGCCGTAGTTATAACTGATATACATACATAATGCCTAAAGATTTCTCAAGTTTCCATTGGAATCCTTTAATTGAGAAGCAATTCACCACATTGATGACGCAGTTTGAAGTCGCAATATTAAAGATATCTTATCAATGATATAAAATATACATTAAAAACGGAACTACTCAAAATAATACCTTGAGATTCCCACTCTGAGATAGCGCGTTGCACTTTCGTTACATTCTAATTCGATATACCGTTTTTGCGAAACCTTGAGCCCACACGCTTGAATCACGTTTACTTTCAACCGATGTCGTTGTCACCGAGCCAGATTTACTTAAACTCATGTTTTCTATTCAATAATTTTGACTTACAGAGGAAAAGAGAATGAATAATTTGTATATTCCCGGTATATATTCAGATAGGTTAGGATTCTAAAAATACTTGGCGTTTGCCAAATATTTCTACAACCTGCTATTTTTGATCATCTGTTCAGTTTGCATTTCCGTGTTAATTTTAGTAATACCTTACCAACAACTCAAGACTAAATTTACTCGGGAAATTAGAACTGAGAGAATTTTACAAATAAATTTTAGAAGAACAAAGAAAATATACAAAAAAACTCATCTGGGCAGATTATTATATTATACTTGCAGGTAAATATAATGTTCACTCAAGGCCAAGTGTTTTGAATTAAGGGATGCATTTAGGTGCATCCTTCTTCAATTTTGCTAGTCAGCGGTTCTCCAGATAATTGAAAAAATGAATTTTTGCAAAAAAAAACAACTGGTCTTTGGAATAGAGCCTTTAGAAAAAGAAAATGTAGAGGTTGTTACACCAAAAAATACAGGGAGAAATAACGAAAAATCGTATGAAAATGGTTGTAACGTATTGTGATACTGTCGCCAGAAGTGACCAATCACGACGCAGATTGTCACTCTGGCAACTGCGTTGTCACATAATAAAAAGGCAGCACATCTTCCGATCGGGATCTAGTATCTAGTCGTCTTACACTATTAGCCCCGCTAGATCTTGTTGGCCGAGTGCCATTTGAAAATTCAACGTTTTTTAGACTTAACTCAGACTTAGCTTGGAAGAAGAGTCCGAATGCTTTTACAGTGAATACGAACGAAGTCTATTTGACTACGAAGCATTCACAAGAAGGTGTAGGAGCCAGAGTAGCGGTTAACTGTTGGTCATTCTTCTGTTAGTGTTCTTACACACCTTGTGGGGTGTGTGCTCTACCACACGTCGAAACGTAAGGGGCTGGCATCTTTGTGAAATCTAGAGCGTACACCGCAATTGACTCTGAGATAGCGCGTATCATCATCATCATCATTTAACCCGGATCTATCCACTGCTGGATATAGGTCTCCCTCAGTCTTTTCCATGTATTTCTGTTTTGTGCTGTTTGCATCCAATTTTTGTCGATCCGTTTTATGTCATCAGACCATCTTGTTGGTGGACGACCTCTACTTCGATGTGCTTCTTGTCTCGGTCTCCACTGTATTATTCGCTGTGTCCATCTGTTATTCGACATTCTAGCTATGTGCCCCGCCCAGTTCCACTTAAGGGTCATAATTCTTTCTATGGCATCTGTCACTCCTGTTCTCCGTCTTATTTCCTTGTTCGTGATCCGATCCCTACGAGAAATGCCTAACATCGATCGTTCCATGGCTCTTTGGGCAACACAAATTTTATTTCTTACTTTCTTGGTTAGTGTTAATGTCTCTGCACCATATGTAAGTACTGGCAACACGCACTGATTAAAGACTTTTCTTTTAAGACACATAGGCAGTTCTGATTTAAGAACATAGCTTAGCTTGCCGAATGCCACCCAAGTGAGTCCTATGCGGCGGCTTAGTTCGCACGTTTGATTATCTCTTCCTATGCGTATCTCATGTCCTAAGTACTTATATGAGGTGGTTTCTTTAATATGCATGCCATTTACTGAAATCTTTTCGATTAACACAAGATTTGTCATAATTTGTGTTACAAATACAATACATGTAAGAAAATAATACACCGTCAAGTAAGAAACTCTGAGATAGCGCG
>NW_027314705.1:0-8503 GCF_040954645.1 Diabrotica undecimpunctata | reverse complement strand
ACGCGCTATCTCAGAGTTTTGTTTTTCCCTTTTATTTTTTTTTTATCAAAATTTGTATAGGTGTAGTTAAATTGTTTAAAAATTTTAAATAAATATAACTGATTATCTATCTATTTATCAGTTTTATATCCATTCGATGCGTTTTAATAATTATATATCTGCCCATGGCTACCATCTAGTAGCCGAATACATAATTTTCCTTTCTTGATTAGGCATAAGTTTAAACTAATAACTAGATTGCTCTTCGTGATAGTGACGAATGTATTTTTTATCATTTTTTCAAACATCAATTTTTATAATTTCAGAGTTGTAATAAAATTTATACCCGAAGAAATAGTAATTTAACACAAAAATGGTTTGGCCCTAAATTTATATATATATATATATATATATATATATATATATATATATATATATATATATATATATAGATATATAAATATATATTATAATTAAGTAAAAGTAAAATGTAATGGCATGTCTCGCAAAATAGAAAACCAAAAAAGTATATCGATTGAAGGCAACCGTATATACGTATTTGTGACTATTGGTCACACGGTGCAGCTATTAAACAAGGAATCGAATAACAATCGGATTGTTTTATTTATGTGATCAATATTTGATTGTTTTGACCAAACTTTAAACACTACCAGCGCAAAATAGACCAAAGTTTTTGTAGATCAAGTAAGTGCTATTATACATTTTTACAGAAGCAACTTGTTAAGGCTTGTTTTAAGTTTTGGTTTCTGAAGTAGATGCCAACTCGATTGTTTTATCTTGAATCTCGGTTTCTTGGCAAATTTTTATTTCTATTAAAGTAAAATTATTAGTATTAACGTATTAACAGAAACGTTTTTATCGTTGTTATCGAAATTAAATTTTCCATATAGCTTCAGTTACGACAGTTTAGTGAAAAACTGCTGACGAAAAATTCACTCACAATGATTATTTAGAACACACAGAATGTGAACTATTGGAAGAAGTAAAAAATGAAGAAAATGAGATAACAAAATGGATTACTCGCAGAATTGTTCAAGAGTTAAAAAGTACCATCTGCGTAATCCATGAAAAGGGCAACAAACTCCTCTGTCAAAACTATAGAAGAATCTCGTTGCTGTGTTGTAGATATAAACTATTTACCAGTAAACTTAACCATAGATCCTACAACCCCTCGCAAAGATCATCGGAGAATAAGAGGCAGAATTTAGGTAAGGAAGAAGAACCATCAACCAACTGTTCCATGTTGTTCGATAAAAAAGACACATTTTTATATAATATTAAGTGAATTTGAAAAACCGTATAAACTAGTTAGGCTCATCCAGATTAGGATGATGGACACATTGGCTCTGGTACAGATACAACGTGCGATGACAGAAGCGTTTTAAATCACACAAGGATTAAAATAGGGTGATGGCTGGCACCAACACTGTTTAATTTAGCACTGAAATACGTAGTTAGAAAAACGTTAGAAGATAGAAACAACACACTTATCAAAAAATCCGTCCAACTGGCAACATAAATATGCAGATGTCATAAATATCATGCGCAAAACCAAAGCAGTAGGTGAGAATACGTATACGGAACTTAATCACACGCTACACAAATAGGTCTGCCAATAAACACAAAAATTCTAGTACAAAGCCGATCGGTGAGAGCAGTACGACCCTACCTGACCGTTTACGACTTAAAAAAGTGGATAGCTTTATCTATTTAGGAATCAACGTCATAAAGGTTAACATTGACGATGCAAAGATTAGCAGAAGCATCATTCTAGCTAATAATCGTCCTTTAAAAGAAAGATACTGAGACGAATAGTATGTTCTATAAATGAGAACAACAGGTGCAACAGGTGCAAATCAAATACAATTATGAAATATATAATAACGAATCTCAGTATATCTCAGTATTTCCGCCTACATCGTCTTTAATTACAGGCCACGTATTTATTATGAAAGAAAAGAGGCTACCAAAAAACTGTTGAATGCAAGAATGCAGGGGAAGATACTTATTGCGAGACCGAGAAAGCAAGTGGAGGATGATGTGGATGAGAACGCAAGAAATCTTCTTGGCAGTTGATAGTGGAGGAGATCGTGACAAATGGAGAGGTTTGCTGAGGAAGACCATGACTCAAATTGGGCTGTAGAGCCATGGGATGGATGGATGACAGTTTAAATGAAAATATAATATAAAGAAACATTCGATTGATTTTGAAAAAAATAAATTTTAGATACGGACCGGATAATTTTCAGATTTCAGTTTCAACAATTATTTTGGAATGTTGTTTTTAATATTCATTATTTTTATAAAATGACTTATATAAACAATAAATTGTACTTATTATTTTTATACGCGATATATCTAAATATGTGAATATTTAAAGAGAAATGAGACTCTTCTTACATATTAGCGTAATTTTCGTGGTTTACATGCAATTTCATTATATATTATTTTGATAAAAATTAAATATAGCTATAGAGTAATATAATATACATAAATATAAGATCATACAATTCTATTTTATAATATATAAACCAATTTCTTTTAAAAACTTCTCGGTGCTGTTATACTATATGTTAAGTGCGGTGTTGATGTACGACGTCGTAGATGTTAACCTGGAAAGGTACTTTAGGTCTGTATCTGGGTATCATAAGGTCAGAAGTTATCATCTATTCAGTATCCCTGATTTTTATAATGTAACTATGCCCTGATCGAATCATTACATTATTCAGTTTTTCTCACAGAAGTCTATAATATCACATTCTCGTCTCCCCCTTCTATGGCATTTTTTGCTGAAGTGAACGTCACAAAATAGTTGGAATAGTTAACTTGCAACTTTGAAGTTCATTTACGCGACAACCGTTATGCAACATGTAAACTTTTTCAATTTTATTAAAATATATAACAATGTTATTAACTGTCAGCGGTTTTATGTACCTTCAAATGTACAAAAAATTGTTGAACGAGCGACCGGGTGGCTAGCATAGCTTTCTTTATCGCCTAAGCACAGAGCAATGGTGTTTAATTTGATTTATTTATTTTATTCTATGCTATTTCGATTCGACGCGACTCGACTAGATTTTATTCGATTCGACTCGACTCAAGTCGACCCGATTCCACTCTATTCGACTCGATTTCATTCGATTTGATTTAATTCGATTCAATATTCAATTCGATATTTGATTCGATTAGATTTGATGCGATATTCGATTCGATTCGACTTGACTCGACTTAATTCGACATGACTAGATTCCATTCAATTTCGATTGATTCGATTGTATTTTATTTTATTTTAGCGCGAAGTGTCTGGTCGCGGGATATATCGGTTCAGTAGCAACAGTCGTTACAATTGCTACCGTTGTTACGGTCAGGTTAATTTTTTTTTTCACACCTCTGTCCGATCCACCGGGCAGTCCGTAGCCCGCGATAAGAAAGCTTAGTCAACTTTAATCATTTAAATTATACGTTTCCGGTAAAAAGAATGTTATTCGGATTTAGCACTCTTAAGGGTGCTGTTATACGAGCGCTAATGCCTTCACGTTGATGCGATGAAAACAGAGCGTATAATTTTTAAGTTATGCGTGACTGTAGTTGCGCCGCGTTGTTAGCTCGGGTCAAACTTATAAGGAGCGGTTTAGGGACGCATTTGCCGTTATGACTTAGATAGATTGTGTAGGTTACCTACAAATTTTACAACAATACGAAGAAAGTAATTGGAGGAAAACTAGACGGTGGGGTACACACACTGTGCTGTGTATACACCGGATGCTCGTATAACATGATCCAAACATATTCTTAACAGAAAAAAGTTTCAAGAAAATCCATCAATAATAAACTACATTTAAGACAAAAATACTTGATAGATTACTTAATAGAAATTGTAACATTTCTGCAACAACCCGAACCACTATTGAAACAAGCCCAGTTTTTTATTTAGAATTTAGAGAAAATGACTTATGTACATAACGTTTTATAATATTACACTTATTAAAATTATTTTATTTTGTAAAATATAATGTATGTATTTCGAATTTGCTCAAGTAAATGGTTTGTATTAGTTTCAATATTTAAGGGTTACTATTAAGGTTTGTATTATACTTTATTAAGCTTTAAAATGCAAATAGCTACTACAATAATGTAATTATTTAACTAATATTGTAACGTTTTACCAATAAAACGAGCGGTTCGAATTTATGTAAATCTATTTATTTATAAGTGGTAAGTGGATACGATAATATCTTATCAACTAAACTAAACTAATATCAGCGCAGCTTATGTATACAAGCTATTATGTACTAGAATAATCTGGAATAGTCCACCTCTATTCTTGCTTGTATTAACGCCTCGATTTGTCAGCCGGTAGATACATCAGGAACATTCTCGAACACAAATCATCGTCTCGAGATGCAACCGTTATATGGCGTACGTCGAAATAAGCTTGTCCGTTACAATATGATTTAAATTGTACCTAATTTAATGTTAGAAACCGTTTTACAATTTTGACAGATATTATATCTAAAACTTAAATTTAATTGAATTAATAACAGCGTTGTGGATGATCATACAGGTTTTTTAACGACGAGCTTACACTTTTTATATATTGGAAACTATTTACACGATCTTTATGAAAATTTATTTATGAGGATTACAAATTTTGACAAACTTGCGAGAAATATTTTGACAGACACGTCTTTCCCGGTTATACCGGAAGTGAATAACAACTTTCTTATTTTAAATTGAACACCTTGTATATTATTGCATTTTTAGATTCTGCGTAAAATTCTAGACAAAATTTGTATCAATACCAAACTTTATATTGTTTGAGTTATAGACAGACAATCTTTTCTAAATTAATATCTCATCCATTTTCAATGATATTGTCTGGAAAAACTCTGCACACAACGCCATTCGCTCAACTCATTCATTCATAGCTGGAAACCTACAACACAAAAGTTTCTAGCTAACAGTATTAACAGCTTAAATAAACTTTTATTACAGACTTCTTTTATTGAAAAAGAAGAATTATTATAAATAGTGGAAGTGTATTCTAAACCCATAAAATTTTGGGTAGTATATATTTAAAAAATATATTTCAGTTGTTATAATTTAACATATCTATTTATTATATGGTACAAATAAATAAATATTGATTGCCGGTAATTCGTAACGTTCTATTTTAATTACTATTTAGTTTGTTTACTATTAATATTGGCTACGAGTACGTGTGCTTGGTTGTATAGTAATTTCCAGCTACTTCTAGTCTGTCATTAAGTAACTAACTTCGCAAAAAAATAATTACTAAATTCACTAGACAGTTCGGGGTGGGAATAGCGAAACGTTCTTTCAGGTATTTACATCGAAATCGGATTTCTAAATACAGTGTTCAAAAATATTGTTCTGAAACATTATATGAAGAATTTTTCACCAAGTAACAACAAACAAAATTTGTTTAATGTATTAATGTTTATATTTTGAGAACGATTTCCGAAGTGGAAATTGAAACGTCAATAAAATTAAACCTAATACTATTTGAAAGACAATGGATTTCATTTTCACTAAAATTATAAAATATAGTGTATTTCATTTAAAATTATTAACCTATTATGGTTTGAAGTTTAAAGAAATGGCGTATCATTTGTGAGCAGAAATTCGATTTTGATGTAAATTCTAAAAGAAGTTACCTACTATTTGTGTGCAAATGTTTTCAAGATATTATGATTGAATATGGATGAGATATTATCTTTGAAAATATTGTCTCTATCTGTTAAAATAAAAAAAAGATATATAACTCAAAAAATATAAAGTTTTGTACTATGGTATACTTCATATAATTTACTTACCGTTGCACGTCATCCGCGTCATAGCCCGTGAGGTCACATGATACCAACATGAAATATTTAGGCGGTAGGTGTGTTCTTTTTTAGAACCACTTAGCCGAGTACACGGGCATTACAGCCACTAGACATATTTTATTATATACGCGTAGAAATAATATTTAAAGATTTCTATTAATGTTAACTTAAAGAAATACACAATAATATGTTTCATTTAATTTATATAAATGCATTATAAAGCGTTTTTATGAAGAACATTTGTTCGGAACACACTGTAACTGTAATCGAACGGAGGTGATCTGGTAACACTTATTTGACAGTATCGTTGTTGACACTTTTTGTACTTTATTATTTTGAATTTTAAAGTGAATACCTCTTGTTTTATATTTTTACCTATTTAAGAAAATCTGTTCTTTTTAGAACAAAATTAGTGTGTTTTGTTTCAAAAATGTTCCGTAAGAATTTAAATAGTCGTTGTAAAGAGATGGTAGCTTCTTTGATTCATTATTTTGAACAGGAACGTGATAATAACTTATTATATTGTAATATAATTCTAATCACTATCGACCAGAAAACCGAAATTTAAATAAATCTGAAGAAAAAAGAAAAAAGCATTTGAAAATTTAGTTGTAACAGAACATTTCAAAGTAAATAAGTAATGAAAAAATTGTTGTTTTTGTTTAAGTATTCCATTTTACATCTTTATACGACGCATACAAGCGGCTCAAATTGTTTTTAACAAGATTATTTTTTAACTCTTGTTATGTTTCTATTTATTTACATTAAATATTAATTTGTCTTGTTGTATAATCCACTTTTGCAATAATTATGTGACCTATTTGATTTTAAATGGATTCAGGATTTTTTTATACTTTGGCAACTATGTCAACTTCGATCTCTGTCAATGATAATGACGTGCAACGGTATGTAAATTAGATGGACTGTATCTCATACAAAGTGTATCTAGAATTTTACGCATAATCTAAAAATGATATAATATACAGGGTATTCCATTTAAAATAACAAAGTTGTAATTCACTTCCGGTATAACCGGAAATTGCATATATGTCAAAACATCTTCTTTAAGTTCGTCATAACCTACAATCCCAATAAACCAATTTTTATAAATATCGTATAAATAATTTCCGATATATAGATAGTTTCGTCTTGAAACACCCTGTATATTAAATATAAAAAATGTTAATTTATTAATTGTAGGGCTTCTGTAAGCTATATAAAAGCAAGTAGATAAACTTATATAAAATTTTTATCAGAACAGACGGACCAGAGAATATAAACAAATTTGAAGACATAAAAAATATAGAAAATATTTTATACATAAGTAAATTATTTTTTATTAACACAAAATATATAAATAATTATAACTCTACTTTTCCAACATGTATATCGACTTTAAATTGATTTATAAGGATTTAGCATAATATTTTATTGGGATTTTTAATTATATAGTCAAATATATACCTATAGTATATATACTAAGTCATACCATTTTAAATATGTAATATATACAGCTAAAAGGTATATTTGTAAATTAAGATCGCTTTTAAAATTAAATATTTTTTTTGCAAAAAACGTTTTTTTCTTTTTAGCTGGTGTTTGTTTGAATTGGTATATATTAAAATTGTAATGTTTTATTTTGATTATGACTTTTAGCTTAGAAATTTTACCAGCTATTATGGAAAATAACAAATAGTTTAGAAATATTCATCATATACATAATTTATTTAGCTAGTTAAATATTTATAAAATATTTGCTAATAAATAAATTAGATTTTAAGCTACAGTACGTATATTACATATACATATTATGAGTATATGTTAATTACCTTTTAGCTGTATTATCTTTTTTAGTGTGCACCTACTAACAAAATATTTTCTTATATTCGAGTGTTATATTAAGTGCCATTAAATTTACTAGATAAATTTTTTTATTGGTATAATTTAAAATAGGCATGTTTCAGCTAATTTTATATGTTGGCAATTTTAATATTTTGTTTTGTAATAAGTTATATATGTAAATAAAATATCTATAGATAAATTTTATTAGCAGATTCATTTATTTTATTTAGTAATACCTCGAGAGAACAAAAATAACAAAAAGTAAATAATCATATCGCTACCCCAGTCGTCCCGATCTGTTTTTAGATTTTTACTAAAATATCTCAGAAATCTAATCTGTCTCTCTCTCTCTATATATATATATATATATATATATATATATATATTTCAAATATATTGAGACTGAACAAATAGAGTTTTATTTCCTGACCGATGGCTGATACTATAAATCAATATATATATATATATATATATATATATATATATATATATATATATATATATATATATATATATATATATATATATATATGTTATATATATATATATACATATATATATATATATATATATATATATATATATATACATATATATATATATATATATATATATATATATATATATATATATATATATATATATATAGTTGTTACAGTTGTGCTGTAATTCGATGAAGTAAAAATAAAATCTACATACCTAATACCAAATTTATCAAAAATGCCCTTAAATGAGAGAAATTCCTAAAAAAAAATAACTCTTAAGTTTATTGTACTACAAATCAGAGTTTATTCCAACTCTGAGATAGCGCG
>NW_027314704.1:0-8580 GCF_040954645.1 Diabrotica undecimpunctata | reverse complement strand
ACAAGCTAGGATTATTTTTAACTTTAACTAGTTGTGTTTTTGTATCTTTCGTTGTCAGTCATATCAAAATTTAATTTTTAATTTAGAAGTAAATGTATACATAATATTCTTTTTTCTGTCACTTGGTTTAAATATAGATCATTTATATTCATATTGCTTATTTATTTGTATTCGTAATACTTATTAACGTACGTAATAACATACCCGTGCAAAAAGCAACAACGGGTACGAAAGATATCGGGTATCAGGGGTGGTATTTGTCAATCTAAATGCCACTTACGACATATTAAATTAGAGGACATTTCTCCAAAACTGTATGACATCGCCTTAGATAAAAACATCACTTGTTTTATCCGCGTATATCTACAGAACAGAAGATTTTTCGTATCATTCAATGGTAAGATGAAGAACGCAGATGAATGGTGTCGCTTGGGGTAGCGTAATGGCACCTACACTGTATTACATTTACACAAATGATTAACCGATACCAGTAGATACTAGGACTTTCATGTAGACGATACATTGCACAACCAAAACTTTTGTTGCTGAAGTGAAAAAAAATCTAAATGATGCCTTAAATATAATAAAAATAAACTACGAATTAATTTTAAGCCAAACCCCGAAAAATCTTAGGAGCGCTCCTTCAATTTGTCTAAGACAGGCGCTTTCACAAAACTGAATATCTAATCTAATATAAATCTAATATAATCTATAATCTAATGTAAATACCTTTTTTTTAAACGCATCTACCACGCAGAGGCATTAGCGTATTTAGATTAATGTTACAGTTGATACAAATAGTGTATATACATTAGTTTACAATTAATAATAATAATATGTATTTGTATTACAATGTATGGTTTAAATCTTATGAAGAAGATGACAGTCTTTAAGATAAGAAATTATTCTTTGGGTATCTGTACTTTCTTCTAGGGCAGTTGGGTGTGCTATATTTGAGTCGTTCAATGTTATATTTAGGACACTGTATTAAAAAATATTTTACCGTTAGAACACTGTTGCACACTTCACAAACTGGTTTATTTTTGCGCTGTAGTAAATAGTATCACATACTCTCTTCTGTCTTTTATTTTTGGTTTCCAAAGATGTGGATGTTTGTTGACTTCGTATAGCCTTGATGGAGTGTTGTTCCAAGTTTGTTGCCATTTTTGAATTATTTTTTGTTTTAAGTATGGTTTTAAATCGTTTTGTACCAATATGTTACTTTCTTCGGATATCAGGTTAGTTGGTGCGTTTTTAGCTAGTTTATCTACAACTTCGTTACCTTCAATTCTGACATGAGAAGGCACCCATAAAAAATGAACTTGGATGTTCTTATTTGAAATGTTTTTAAGTTCTTTTTTAATAAGAAGTAGAAGGGGCTTGTCACAGTACAATTGAGTCAGTGAGCATAATGAATTTAGAGAATCTGTGATTATTATACATCTTTCTTGGTTTATGTATTAACGATAGTGCTTTTAGATTTGCGAATAATTCAGCCGAAAAGATGGTTGTAATTGACGACAATTTAAAACTAACTGAGATGTCTTCCGAATAAATTGCTGCCCCAACTCTGTCTTCATTTTTTGACGCATCGGTGTATACGTTGTAGGTATTGCCATATCTGTTTAATAGTGTATGAAACTTTTGTTTAATGACGGTTAATGATATCTCTGATTTTCTTAGGTTTGTTAGACTGATGTCGATAGCCGGAATAGATATTGTTCATGGCGCAGGGTTGTGGATTGAGGAAGTATCATAAGTTTTTGGAAATTAAACATTTAATTTGGATAAGTATGATCGTATACGAAAGTAAAAAGGATGATCAATTTGCTGTGTTTGTTAAAATTTATTTGTAAATCGATCAGCAAAAACGTTATTCACAACTGGATTATTTCGGTTTGATGACACTGCTGCTGCATATGTTAGGCTTAGTGGAAAATATGAATTTTACTATAACGAAATATAAACAAACCATGAAAATTTGATGATTTGAAGGGAAAAAATGTCAAATTAGGCTAGAGCAATAACTGAAACAAAAGAATCAAGTGGGAATAATGTCGAATTAATTTGAAAAATTATAATACCAACATAAAAACAAAAATAAAAGAGGCTCTTTGAGAAAGAAAAATAAACACACTTTATTAAAAGAGGTAAAAGTAAAATGCTAAAAAAAATGCATTTATAAAATGAAGACCTTAAAGTCCGCCGGAGGGTTTGAAAAAGATGTAAAAGAGGGAAAAAACCAAATCAAAGAATTGATTGAGATTAAGTACATCCCTAGAGAAGAATGAATAACATACCTCAGATAAATAAACCGAACATCAGAAACTGAGTATAAACTTGTAACTCCAGAAATATCATTAAATTAATTAACGCAAATCGTACGAACTGAAATACAAGAATCCATCACACAGTTAAAAAATATAACCCCCATGAAAAAAATACAGTAGAGTATAACTACTTTTATACTCTAGCAATATGGTAAGAAGTTAAAAATCTAAATACCTACATTATTATATTACCGAAAAGTTAATAAAAACTTCTGTTCGTTAGCGGCAAGAGAAATCGTATATCAGAATGTATTATGAAAAATTTTGTTAATATTAGAGTATGCAATATAATATAATGACAAGAATACTTTTATATCTTTGCTTATGGCATATTTTTGAAGCAAAGCTTCTATACTGTCATTGTATTACTTTTTTCTCTCTACAGTAAAATGCTGAGGTGAGCGTCACGGAACTAGCGCCACAAGATGGCGTCGTGAAGGGTAGCGTCATAGAATAGCGGCTCTTGGCATCGATTCACTACTCTTGATGAATTCCTTTTTAGTCATCATATATATACTCTAAAAATAACTAACAAAATATAGACATTGATTTGTAACGATTATCAAAATTTAATAAAAGTCATAAATGTCATTCGATTAATAACAACATTAAATTGTCTGTCAATAAAAAATGTGAACAACAATTGGACATTGGATTTAGAGGTGGATTGGGAACAAAAAAGGAATTGTGCGCAATGGTGGTACTATTACAAAAATGCAGAGAATAAAATGAAAACGTATTCATATCTAATATAGATTTTCAAAAGTATTTGACATAGTTCAACCTGATAAGCCCATACATGCATTAAAACACATACACCTAGATACCAAGATATTAATTTAATAAAAAATCTACTAAAATCAAACAGCGGTCATGCGAATGAAAGATAGTGAGACAAATCAAGCAGAAATTCTAAAAGGAGTCAGCCAGAGATGTGTGTTGTGACCACAATTATTTAATGTGTACTCCCAACTAATATTTTAGGGACACTATGGGAAAGAAGTAAGGAATGGAGTGAGCATCATTAATAACATAAAATTTGCAGACTAAACCCCAATTATGACAGAAAATATAGACGATTTACAAATTCCTATAGAAATCATTAACAGATAAAGCAAAAAGATAGGACTAAACTAAACAGATAAAAGTCAATGTTTACAAATAAGAAATTGAGTATGGTTATTAGATTGAGATCGTCGAATGTTATGTATGGTCGCAACTGCTATATGGGGTAGAAGCTTGGACCCTGAAAGCCAAATCTGTAAAAAAATTAAAGGCATTCGAAATGTGGCTATATAGGCGTATTCTTCAAATTCCTTGGACTGTAAAAGTCTCAAACGAAAAAGCGTTAAGACGAATTGTCTATCTGGACATCGTTTCTGGGCCACATAGTTCGAAACGATAAATACTCTCTTCTACGCATCATCATGCAAGGAAGAGTAGAGGGAAGAAAAGTCTTGTGAAGAAAGACAAAATCTGGCAGAGAAATATCAGAAATTGGACTAACTTCAGTGTTGAAGAAATATTATATCTAAAAAATCTAAAAGAATATCTAAAGTCAAATTTAACACGCTTCCATGCCTTGTAGTGAAATTTTGTTTCTTATTACGATACCGGATCCTGTAAAATTTTAAATACATTAAATTAAATCTCTCGTAGGCCTATTCTTAGATTAAAATAACAAACTTATTATTATGTATTATGATATGTAGTATTGTGATAATGTGTAGGTGTCAGTATTCTTTTAAAAGAGATTTATAGGTTGGCACATAAATTTCACGGTCATGTGTCATACGGTTTCATCTTTCATATAAACATTAAAAACTTTAAAAAGTTTCATTTTACATACAATTAGCACGTTGGCTCTGAAAATGACCTATAAATATGCATTGTTAAAAATTGTATAGATTTATCAATTTAAAATGTTCTTTGTCGTCTTCTAATTATTTATCTCAACTCGTTCCTAATTAAGCACATGTTGTCCACAAGGTATCTCTCTCATTTTTTAATCATTACTTTTTTTTACCTTTTGCCATAGTTTTCCTCATTTTCTTTATTCATATCGATTTCACTCATAACGAATATTGGGTAGTTTATTGTTTCATGAAAGTTTCTCCTTATATGTCCGTATCATACAAGTTGTCTAGTTATTATAGCGTATATAATGTCGTATGTTAATTCCATTTTATTTAACAACAAAATACTAAAAACTTTGTTTTCAAAACTTACACCAAATTAATTGTATCTTATCACTACAGCTGTTTCGGCAGAGTGCCTTTCTCAAGTCTCAAGTTTCTCGACTCCATCAATCATCTATTGTATTTCTTATCAAGATTTTGAAGCAGCTGTGCTCCATTAGTCCATTTTTGTTGTTTTTGTCACTGTTCTCTTTTTTCTTTATTGTCATCATTACGTAGCGGTACAACACTGGGTGGGTCTTCGCTAACTACAACTTTTTTTCAAGTTGATCGATTTTCCACGAATCTTCAATGAAATGTTAATTTTCTAAGATATTATTGCATGTTTTCTCTCCATTGTATACTGAGACACCCAAGTGGCATTCTTCTGTGCCAAGTTTCTTCCATACCAGTTTTACAAGTTTGATATCTTGGCGTCTATGCATGTGTACGATCTACCGTTGTAGATCTAGATGTTTCGAGATTATTTTTTTGTCGGTTCGTTGCTAAGAACTAGGTCAAGTGGAGGGTAGATTGTTTGTTTTAAGTTTGTAGGCAAAAACTAGCTGTGAGACGTAAAGGGAAATTTATTTTATGGCGTGGAATTTGTAAAATTTAACGCAAAGAAGTCGAATTTAATTTCTAAGCAGGGCAGACATGCTAGAAGGGGTTGTGCGACAGATCTGAGACAGAAAAGATGTTTGAGTAATTAAGAATCGCGAGTCGATTCAACTTCTTTGTGTTATGTTTTAAGACCGGTTAAGGTGATAATACTCTTTGCAATATGGCAGTTTTAAACAGAGTAATCACTATAAGATTTGTGCACCGGCACTGAAGAAATTTTGTAAAATAAGTATATAGGATGTCCCTGTCGTCAGCTTGATTTCCTCCACCAAGTTCCTGTTTCAATCGTTCCTGCCTAAGTATGGAAATGGTTTCCTTTTGTTCGAGTTGAGAGTTTTGTCCTTTGCAGCTCCAATCCCAGAGAAAGTAGCAAGTTTTTTTTGAAGTTAAGTGAAACAAGTGAAATTAAGGTAACAATTAACATTTTAAATTTTAAAGTAAAGACAGACTGTTTTTTTTGATAATTATTAATAATTGCTTTCAATAAAATTTAAAAGGATTTGTAATATTTAATAAATTGTAAATTTTATGGTTTAACTTAGCTGTCATTTTAATTGTTTTTTTTTAAATTTAATGTTAACATATGACAGCTAGCTTTATTTGTTTCGATATTAATTTGTTTTGTTTGTTTTAAAAAAAGGTTAATCTCTGTGCGGTAACATTTGTAAGTTTTTGTAGTATCTCCAACCGCTTTGTAAACGGAGTTTGTAAACGGACACATGTAAGTTTTTCTATTCTGTATTTGGCAACTATTTATATAGTATATTTTTTGTGCCATTTATATGTTTGATAACTGTTTGTATGAGACAAAAATAAACGTTTGATTTGTTTCTCTGATCCATTGTTTGTATTTATTTTAGAAAATCTCCTAACCCTTTATATATTTTTTATTTTAGGAAGGAAGAAACTTTCTTTCCTCCAGCAGGAAGTTTTCTTGAAGACTCTGAGATAGCGCGTAGCTAGAGGTATTTCTTATTTTTTTTTGCCCATTTGTCCAGGAGATTTATGTAAGTAAACCCTTGTTTTCATATTTTGGTAGTTACCCCAATCTCAACCCCCTTGTCTTTTACTTACCCACGACCCCAGCTCTCCAGCAACCCCCTGAGTGCCGTTCGCATACGTAACGATTGTTTTGCTTGCCCTATCTTCGCCCCCATAGTTTCTGTCTCCAATTTTCTACCCTATGATCTTACCCTGAGGTAGGCAAAATATATTCGTTACACCGTAAGCGATTTATTTTTCTGAACAATATCTTTATAAGAGCTTTCTATATTCAGTATATGTTCTTATTCTATAAGGATTTGTAGTGATATAATAATGAGGTTAAAAAATTTTAGAAGAATTATGCTCTGTATTTCTTTAGTGACAATATTATTAACCGTGATTATTGATCTAAGATATTTAAAGTATTCCATACTTTCGAAATTGTAGTTGTTGACTTTATTATTTTATCTAGATGTATTGAATTGCTCTCTTCTCTTGATTCGCTTGTATTTGGTTTTTATTTTGTTGATTTTAAGTGAAACATTTTTCGTACTCTCTTCACTTTGTTAAATATGTCGTTTGCGGACGGGAGAGAGTTTCTTATGAGATCAACATCATTAGCATATGCTAGGCGTGCTTTGTATCTTGGTCAATTAATGGATTGCATCTTAAATATGCGTTATTTCTATTTTAGTAAGCTGTTCATTAATTTTTTGAATATTTAAATCGAGAATCTGTATTTATTCGACTGTTTTATAACACAGTTTCTTGGCGCCTATTTTAATCTCTGTTTTTTTTGGTTCGGTTGTCATTATTACAAAGATTTTGCGGGATATCGACATAGGGAACTCGGTGGTATGTCCTTAACGTTTCCATAACCAACGTTCAAAAATTTGTCTTACTGTAAAGTTATGCCGATTTTACTAGAAAATATAGTGCCATTTAATAATAACAGTTCAAAAGTTCAAGCAACAATTCCTATATGCATTAACTTGGTACTGATATCTCTGCTCCCCGATATCAGGTAGCAGTCAGGAAAACATTAAAACTGCTACACTCATGCTTCCTATTATCCAACGATTAGCCAGTCCAGGACTATACGCCTTATTATAGTACTGATATTGCTTCTGCCCCTCATAAGTAAATATATTATTCAAGGAAGGTTTTGGAAATATTATTTCTCTGAGAAAGTGAAGAATATCTATTCGCTATCCGGTTTAATCCATAGATTAAATATTAGAATGCTATAAAATAATGCTACAAGCAGCAAAAAAAACGGTCTAATAGTCAGTAATCAGAAAACCAAATAAATGTTCTTTAACATACAAACGAAAGGATGTAGAGTAGGGCATAACCCAGTAGCATGACTCAGGTATTAATTAGATCAGTATTACTAGAAAAGCCATCAGAAGTATTGCCAAGAAATGTAGAGCATATGGTGAAATCTAAATATCGTAGAATAAGATATTCAGACAGTATCGAACGAGAACATTATTGATGAGGAAAGGATCCATCGCTGAGAAAGTGAGAAACTAATTGCCAAAAGCAAAGGGTACTTTGTAATAAAGTACCCGTACTCTAAAGCATAAGCATGTCTTTTTCTACTCTTTAAGTAAGTGATAGATTCGACCGTTACTTGATGGAAATTTATTTTATCTGACAATAAAACAGGTATGCGTTTACACGTTATAGCCTGTAACTGAATAAGTTAAAGAGGGGACAACTGTTTGTCTCAAGTTGCTCATTCAGAATTATGGCTGTATTTTTTAATTTGCTGATTTCCCTAAATTCTAATTTCCATAGAATCTAAAAATACCTTAAGGCTTTTATTTTAAATATACTTTTTTAGTAATGAAAATACGTAAACAGAACCTTTAATATACATGTAACCTTTGATCTCTGGGATAAACCCATCTCCTGAACAATAGCGCCGATATATTTATTTGAAATTTGATCACCGATATGATAAACTCACTTACTTTTCACAAAGAGACTCTATATTAAGTACGGTGATTACTATACATATCTGATTCGAAATATCGTCGAAAAGTAACAGTATGTAAAATTTAAATTTTTAATGAAAAGTTAAAGATTAGCCATTTCTTATGGGGTTTAAAAGAGAAGCCTTTACGAAAATTTAAGTACTAATAAGACCACCGCAATCGGACGTACCCTGGGTAATGAATAATTAATTAATCGGCTAATCACCGGTTCAATATGATTTTTGTCAAATTGGTCCTTTTTAGGACCAACTATTCTAATTATGTCTATAAATATTAAGGGCACATCTAGAGATAAAGACACTTTACTTTACTTAACTTTATCAGACATGTGCGCTTAGTACAAATGTGACGTATTTCTAGTACAGGAAACATATAGAGCGCCAAACCTAGGGTATTTGGTATTAAGCTGATTCCTGAAAATCACATAATAAATGTAAAAATGCTATACTCTGAGATAGCGCG
>NW_027314703.1:0-8715 GCF_040954645.1 Diabrotica undecimpunctata | reverse complement strand
ACGCGCTATCTCAGAGTTATTTTCGTTATGTATTATTTTTATGTTAAGACATTCTCATAAATATATGCCTACATTTATTATATACAATATATGTACTAAAAATACCTAGTTGTGGCTTTTATTTGCGTTTTTTAGTCGGTGGTGTACAGAATACACCGCGCACGTAGTTATGACTAATGGAGGGGCGCCCGTAGTTAAAGGTTAAATTCAAAAAAAATTTTGAACTTGTCACAAAAAGAAATTTTAAACCGAGACTTGTTAAAGTAACTCCAGATGAAGAAGAAATTTCATATTAATTGTGCCCTGTGCACAATAGCCGAGACATCAAGAAATTTACTTTTTTAACAATGAATACCCCACCCACCAAGGGGGTCCAAACTATTGTTTTATCTGGGGGGCAACTAACATCCAAAATTTATTTTGTCCAAAAATTTACGGATATTAAGGCATGAAAAATGCCGAATGGGTCATTTCGTGGGAGGCAAGATTTTTTTTTTAATTCTGTCATGACAATCGATTGTCTCGTCTGCGCCAGTTACAGTATTACTGTCCTGTGTAAACACCAGGTAATATAAATGGAACGATCAATTATTCTTAAATAACTAAAAAATTGTGTTTCTTTTTAAAATAAAAAAACCTGTAAGATTGTAAGCACTGGAGTTAAATTTTCATCAAAAATATTGTATTAAAGGTATAAAAAATAGTTTAAAATAAAATATAACGATTTTTATTACGAACTAATATTATAGTTTCTAAGTTGTCGCCGATAAATAAAGCTAGTGGTATAACATGCCCTTCCAGATATATTCTAGCTCTAAAAATTCACGCTCATTAATTTGATGATAGATACAAATTCCGTATAATGGATAACACGAAAAACAGACATTACTGGTTCATCGGCAATGTAAGTCTTTGTGAAATATTGTAGTCTGTTTCTGCTCTTCTACAAACATCTCCAAGTCTATCTGGTGACTTTAATACAACTGAGACGGGTTTTATCCGAAAAATATAAAAAATAAGAAATCAAAGTTCGAATATCATTGTATTAAGATAATTTACTCTTATTTTTGATGTTTTAAGGTTATGTTTTTGTTTGAATAAAACTTGATTCTCGGAAAATTCCGGAAAATCAACATAATTATAATTAATATAAGGAATATAATAATATAATGTATCATTAATATAAAGTGAATTTATATGTCTCAGGGGGGGGGGGGGGGTTGAAAAATTTATCTCATCATTATTAATACTACGACAGACTATTCCAGCTAAATTAAAAAAAAGTAAGTTTTTTACGGTGAATTTCAAATGGACTAAATTTTTCCGAGTTTTCTCATATTTCCCGGCCAGTGAAAACTATCTAGTTATTCATATTTTGACAGCTACCCAGATTAAAAAAGAGGCTTCTAGCTGCAATGGAAGCCGAGGTAATGTAAAGTTTTCCTACGTGTTTCAATTTGAAGTTCCGATTTCGAAAAAAATAACGGAGCTGAAACAGTTATCCCCCTCCGCTTTCCCTATGACGATCTTTCGAAACTTACCTTCGTTTCGAAAGGCTGTAAGTTTCAAAAAATTTGATGAGTTTTTTTACCAGCTATCCAATGGTTGTACGTCCAAGTATGTAGCTTAAAAAATATAGAACTTATTACAATTGTTCATAAGTAAAAAACATACCCCTTTTTCAAACGTTTATTTTGCGAATAATTTCGATGAAAATGCAATATGCATTTAACTTCTAAGATACTTAGTTTAAGTCTTAAAGAATTCTATGAAATTTACTTAATGTGTATAGCATCATTGATAGAGCAAGTTTAATAGTTTAGCCTCAGGGATAAATAAATTAAATAACTTTTTAACTATTTAACCGATCTGAGAGAAATTTCGCACAAATTTAAAAGACTAAGATTTTATTTTGTTAATAAAAAAATTAATAAAATTTATAAATTAGTGCAAAAAAACTGCTTTTTTTGCAAATATCTCCGTAAATTATTTATCAATTTTAATTTAAAAAACGGGAAAATAAAGATATTCTTGATATAAAAAAATGGTAAATATTGTTTATGTAAAATATGAGGTAAAAAAATTGTAAACAAAAAATCAAATTGTGACCATAAATTATTGTTTAAAAAAAACACAAGGTACAAATACGTACTTTTTCATCTATTTGTTATCTAGTAACCCCCACCTATGTCTTAAAAGCTTCAGATATCTACGAAAAAATTTGCCGTGAAATTGATGAATTTTTACATAACCAGACTGGGCTATAAATCAAATTAATATTCTTGGAACAAATGTATCTCATTTCATGTATTACTGATTATACAATTTCTAATAGATCTCTTTCATTTCTATTAGTTTTGTTCCTAATTTTGGTGATAAATTTAACCCTTCACAGAAAATACGAGTGTAAGTCTATAACATTGAAAAATTTACACACTCGTCGGTCATCCCTTAACAGTGATTATTACGAGAATTTAATGCAGTTGGATTTAATTATTAAGCTTGCCTGTGTTTCCATTATACCTATTTTATTAAAGGTTTAAATCTCTTAATTACAACCTTTGTCCACTTAGTTGGCTTAAAGGCAGACCAGGAGTTGCCTGTAGTGAAGCTGCTTATTTTCGTGTATATTTTTTGTACAAGATATGTCACTTCTTTTTGTAATAGACGGTACAATTTTTTTAGCTGAAAACGTATATGACATTCTTACTTTGTTTTCAGTAGTAATATCCCTAGGACATTGATAACAGACGAGATAATTTCATGACAATCGAAAGCTCGTTCCTTGGTACAGCACGAAGCCGAAGGCTGAGTGCTGTTAACAAGCAACGAGCTTGAGAAATTTGTCATGAAATTATGAGGCATTCATCAATGTCCGAGGGATATTGCGGATCATTTTTCGAAAAAAAAAAATCATAAACTCAACATAACGAAACATTTATTTATTAAAAGTACAGTTAGTGAAAGTACAATTATTAAAATTTAAGTTAACATTAGATTCGTTGCTGTTCTCTACTATAGAAGATCTATTACCACGCATAATATTTATAATCTCGTTGTGGTGTTCTTGATCGAGATTCAAGTATGGTTTTATAGAAACGTGACATTTTGAAATTTATTTGGATGAAGTTGTCAAACTCGATCGTGTTGTCATAGGGATTGAAAATTGCACTGAATGCAATTATCAGTCTAATGTTGACATGATTGGGTGAAATTGTTCCACATGACACAAAATGACGAAATTTGAATGGTTGTAGAACAGTCGAAAAATTATCATTAAAATAGATTTATATAGTTTATGTATATATTGACACTGTCAAAAGTCAAACTTTTAATAAACATTGTTATTGATTGTATCATATGTCATATGTATATCTAGTAACATTAAGAACTAAACACAGCAGCCATACGTAAAATAACTGTCAAAGTGGTTTTAGTTTTTTCGAAGCTCTTTAAAAAAATAATCATTTTTGACAGTTTTTGGTAGATTTTAGACTTGTTTCTACATTGGAAGGCATTGGAAGCATTGGATAGATATTTGTTTACAAAAATAAGTGCAAGAACTCTGCTTGTATGGGTGTGGGGTCAATTGAGTAGCTCTATAACCGATGCAGCCGGTCCCAAGCCCGGATAAAAGAGGAGGGAAAGAGGAGTAACACCTCTAAAAAAACCAGGGTTCAACTGGCCTGGTTGATAGCACCCTGTAAGAACTCCTTGTTTAGGATTACAGACGAAGGCTTAGATGATGCTCTTAAGCTACAGTAAAAGCAAATTGTCTAGGAGAAGGAAAACTCCAAAATTAAACCCTGACCCTTCAAGTCGGGGATTGAGGCATAGGGCTAACTCACTGTTACTCAGAAAAAAAAAAATGTTAAAAACTGTTAAACAGAATAAATCGATCAACAAACGACAACGTACGCTACGAAAAAGAAGTATGAATTTCGGAACATAGAACGTGCAAGGTTTTAGACCTAAAATAAAGGAAATAATGTATGAGTAGAGTAAGCTGAAATTGGACATCACGGTAATCACCGAAACAAAACGAAAGGGCCATGGATCAGAAAACATCGGAGAATATGATCACTTTTACAGCGGGGTATTAAAGGAGAACAGAGCTCAACAAGGTGTTGCCATATTAATACGTAAGAAGCTAAGGAAATACATAACTACTTGGGGGGCCATAAACGAGAGAATGATAAAAATGAACCTTACGATTAGAGGACACAAATGCACAATCTCGAGTGTATATTCAGTAAATGATGACATACCAGTATACATTAAAAACGATTTTTTTGAGAAATTGAATTTAGAGGTTGCAAAAGTCGGCACATCTCGAGAAATTATCATCTTGGGAGACTTAAACAGCAGAATTGTAAAAAAACCCATAACGCAGTTATAGGTAAATTCGGACAGGACCACGTAAATGATAATGGTACGAGACTAATATAATTATGCGAACAAAATGAAATGAAAATTGCAAATGGATTTTTTTAACACTGAGAGATACACAAATACATATGGACGCAAAATACGAGAGGGTTAAAATCAATCATAGATTACACAATCATACGACAAAAGACAAATATGATTGTACAAGATGTAAGAGTATTGAGAGGTGCTACCTGTGGAAGCAATCATCACTTATTAAAAGCTAAGATCACATTTGGAGTAAATAAACCTAAATAAGAAAAAGAAGGAAGTAAAAGGGAGAAAGAAATACAGAAGAGGTATAACCTAATCAGCTTAGAACAAGAAAGCGTAAGAGAACTATACAGAAATATATCAGAATAATCAAAAGTTGGAAAATAAACAATTTAATAATAATGAAGAACATTACACTCACATAAAAAGGTGTCTCCAGGAGGCAGCAACAGAAGCCATTGGATACCAAATCCAGAATCAAAGAAAACTTTCATATTTGTTTGACAAATAAATAGAACGAGAAATAAAAAAGAAAAGGGTCCAATATCAAAAATTCTTAAATACAAAGAATATAACGGATAAAATAATGTACAAGGAGTTTCAAGCTAAAGTACGAAAAATGTATGAAAAATATGTAAAAAATATGTCAGAAGAAAAATGAAGCATGGCAACAAAAGTGTAACATGATAAATTCACATCTAGGAGGACGAAGAAGCACAGAAAGTTAAAGAGTCTTAAAATCTTTACGGCAAGATAAGAAGACAGATATAGTGTCAACAATAACAATGAATGACTAGGACCAATATTTTGAGAAACTCCTAAGGGAAGAAAGACCACAATTTAAAGACAACAACGAAACACAAATATAAATATTTTAACTTCGTCCATACGAATAACAACGAGAGAAGTTGAAGACGTATGTAGATCTCTAAAAAACAACAAAGCACCGGGTCCAGGTAACATCCCTGCAGAGTTAATTAAACATGGTATAACCAAACTATATACAAGTTTAACCAAACTGTTCCAAAACTGCATTATTGGAATGACAACCCCAGAGGAGTGGAAGACATCATTCATATCCACTATACACAAAAAAGGCAGAAGGGATGAATGTGATAATTACAGACGCATTGCCGTGACAAACTCGATCAATAGAATATACGGAAAAGTAATTAAAAACAGAGTAAAAAGCGAATATAAAGACTTAGAGGCTGGCTGAGGAACATGCAGGTTTTAGGGCAGGTAGATCTACTGTTGACCATTTGTTTTGCATTACACAGATTATCGAAAAGAAAACAGCCGTTAATCAAGAAGTAAATTTATTGTATGTAGACCTACGAAAGGCTTATGATAGCGTACCACATTATAAATTATGGGAAGCGTTAGAGAAAACAAACATAAGCATGAATTTAATAAATGTGACGAAGGAACTGTACGCTAATGCTAACTCACAGGTAAAGGTTGGAAATAATCTGTCAAGTGGATTCCAAATAAATAAAGGGCTTAAGAAGAGCTGCTGTCATGTCCCCGACATTATTTAAAATTTATCTAGAACAAGCTCTAAAACTGTGGAAGCGCAAATCTAGAGTTTATATATATATATATATATATATATATATATATATATATATATATACATATATATATATATATATATATATATATACATATATATATATATATATATATATATATATATATATATATATATATATATACATATAAATAAGTTCAAGAACTGAAGAACTGCTTTTCAGAAAAAGGGCCAAGCTATTCAAATGCCACGATTTATCAGTACCCATAAAAATCAGCCTACTACGATGTTATATCTTTCCTATACTGTTGTACGAAGTTGAGACGTGGACTCTCAAAGACGCTACCTGTAAGAAAATTAAGGCTTTTGAAGTGTGGCTTTATCGTAGAATCCTGAAGATATCCTATACCGACCACGTTGCTGACCAGGACGTTTTATTAAGAATGCAAAAAGGAAAAGAGTTGTTAACCGCAATAAAAACAGCCAAAATCGAATACCCCGGTCACATCTTGAAAACCAGCGAAAGATATGTGTTGCTGAAATTAATAATTCAAGGAAAATTAGAAGGAAAACAAGGACCAGGAAGACCAAGAATTTCCTGGCTGAAAAAACTACGTACGTGGTTCACCCACCACAAATGTTTTCAGAGCCGCAGTTTGCAAAATACAGATTTACATGATGGTCGCCAACATCCGAAATTGAAAGGCACTACAAGAAAAAGAAGAAGACAGGCCTAATGTATATGTATCCAGGTGTGGAGAGGCCCTAATGGTCTCACTACACCCGGAGCTGTACGTTTTAGAATTAATGCGGTATTAGTAACGACAAAGAAATTTAATGTTTAGAATACATTTCCTTGGTAAAATTACAGTTTTCTTTAGTAAAAGCCTACCCTGAAACTGTTCTTTTGCTTCACTAATTTGATATGATGTTGACCCGTGTTAAACGTTACAATACTAATTAATTCGACGAATAATAGGCACGGACAAGATAAAACCGATGAGGTTAATGTCAACAATTAAAATAATGGATTGTATTAGCATTATTATCCAAACCAAAAATGAGCCTGACCTACATCAGAGATTGTAGATTTTACTACCTAAAGCATTAATGACTAAAAGGCTTCCATGCAATTTAGTAAAACAATAAAATTGTAATTAACTTTAGTGGAATTTTTTGCGGTTTTTAGATTTTTCAAAAGCAATTTATTTGTCAAATCCTAGTTTTGCAATCAGTTATTTGATTAATACTGCAGTTTTAAATCAAAATAAGAGTTACGTGCTAGATTTTTTGAGAATATATTTAATTTTTTATTCAGTGATATAAACATTAGATACATTGTCATTATAATGTAGCAAAACAGATGATTTACAACTCAATATTTCCAAAGCTATAATGTCTACCAAAAATTCACAAAAGTAATATTTCTCTTCGCCCTATCATTAGCTCAATCAACTCCATTACTTACAACCTCTTCAAATACTCTTCAAATACTTGACCACTTGTTTTAGGAAGCACAGTGATAAAAATTTAAATTCGGTTTCGTCAGGTAGAAATCGTTTGATTTCCCTTTTTGTTTTTAGATGGCGTAGTTACGTACGTATATAGTTATTTTGATAACTATTGTCTAGGACGAAAAAAATTTTTGTTTTGGTTCAGAGTAGTGGCTATATCGCTCTGAGGAGTATTATTTCTGTTATCAAGTATTAGTTGAAGAATTACAGAATATCAGTTTAAAGCTTATTTCCCCAATAACATTTCTGAAAATTAGCTCGACTCTTTCCGAATATAGTCATATATTGAGCTTTCGGAGGCAAGTTTATATAAGCCCGATAACATCACCAATTCCAGATTCTATTCTAATAAATTTCGACCAAACACCTTACCGCATATTTTTGTCAAAAGATACACTCACCTGCTTTATTTTCAAAAATCCAGGAGACAAATATCATTCCAATGCAATAACAGTTCAGTAACGGAATCAACTTATATTGAGTCAAACAATGAAGTACCAAATCAAACAGCTTCAACAAGTATACTACACAAGGTACCAAACACCCAGCAGTCATCAAGTTATCCATTATCAAATCCGAGCATATCACCTACACCCATAAATATCCATGACAAAAAAATTACCAATACTCCTACTCATAGCAACACTTTCAATCAACCCCATTCAGCGGCAATACCGTTTTCACAAACTTCGGAAGCAATATCCTCCAGTCTGTCAGCTCCTTTTCCATTAGATACAACTGCAGAAAATTCTAATAAAACTGATACATCACCACAATTGTCTGAAACCACCATTTCAACCAATCTTACAAATAAAACTTCAAGCTCGACTTCTGTCACTAACAATGAGTTTGCTCCAGTACTTCCCAAAAAAACCGCGCTCATCTAAAGTCCCATCTAAAATTGAAAAAAGTACAAATCAAAATTCAATTTTAAATACAAATTTCCTTTAAGGAAAATGCAAATGCTACACCATAATCGAATGCAGGCAAAGATAACTGAAAAACTAACACAGTGTATATTACTACAAAGCGGGGTCAGACAGGGTGACTCGTTAAGCCCACTTCTGTTTAATATAATAAGGGGCGAAATAATACAAGCAGTACGTAACGGTCATGGTTACAGAATGGGGAACAAAGAAATCCAAATATTATGTTATGCAGCTTCATTAATCGCCGAGACAGAAGATGAGCTCCAAAAATTAACAAACATTTACAATACAATAGCCAAGACTCTGAGATAGCGCG
>NW_027314702.1:0-8921 GCF_040954645.1 Diabrotica undecimpunctata | reverse complement strand
ATTTATTAAGTCAACGAATAGATACATACCTATAATATAAATATGAGTTTATACAACATAGTATGTGCATAAATATAATTTGCTATAAACAAAATACAAAAATCTACAGTTATTTTACGAAAAATAAAGAAAAGAGAAATACAACACTATGTGGGTATACACATCTAAATATAAATATCAACTTGTCTTGCCTTTTTAAGTGCAAATTCCCTAACTAGATCAGTCACATCTAAATTCAAACAGTCACAAACAAATATCTTCCACGATACTTATTACAGCTAAATTTGTAAGCCTGGGTTGTCTCATGGTAGATCTTGGGTAGTCTTTTATTAATTTAAGTTTTGAAAATGATTGCTCCCCATGAGCTACAGTGACTGGCATAGTTAAAAATATTTTAAGCGCAACAAATAAATTAGGAAATGTTCCTTTTAACTCGTTAGCAACGAGATAGGCTAACACTTGTTTGGCTGACATATTATTTTTATTAGTAATGTAAATAGACAATATATCTTTATGTTCATATTCACAAAAAGTCTTTTTCTTGGTCAGGAAATGAAATGAACCAACTGCAGGATGAACTTCAGGAAATGAAATTTCTGCATCCATTTCTTGAGCTATTTTTTTAGCTTCATTGAGCAAATTTATAAACCCATTGTCGGATCTCATGTCTGTTAAAAATATTTTAATTCCATTTAACATTTGTACAGCTTCTGGTAAAATAACGACAGATTTTTGCATGATTTTGCTAACTACATCTATTTTTAATAAAATATTGTACCAAACAACTAAGGAACATATAAATTTAAATGATTTTATGTTATTAATCAGGGAACTTGCAGTATTCCTTGTGTCATTATCTCTAGATGTATCATTATAAAGGGCAAATAGTGCATCATAAACTGTTTCCAATTTATACCTACGAGTCTTTACTGCATCAATTCGACTCTCCCACCAGGTATCTGAGAGTGGTTTTAGAATTAATGTGGGAACTTCTTTTAAAAGAATATTCCATCCATAAGTTGATGCCAAAAAAAAGACATAGTTCCTGAATAATACTGAAAAAATTGGTAACTTCAAGCGAGCTTTTTGCTGCATCATTCGCAACTAAATTAAGCCTGTGTGCCACCCAAGGGACAAAAAAGGCTCTGGGATTAATATGTAAGATTTTTTTTGTGGGTCATTGTGTTTGCCTTTCATATTGGTACCATTGTTATAACCCTGGCCTCGCATATCGGCAATATTAATATCAGATTCCTTTAAAAAATTTAATATGAAATCAGTTAAACCTTGACCAATCGTGTTGCTAACTTCGCAGAATCCTAAAAAATCTAACAACAATTTTGATTTGTTCTTGATGACTAATGTCAGGTGTGCAATCAAGGATAATTTCGATGACGATCCTTTGGAGATGAAAAGATGGCCAAAAATTTTGAATGTGTTTCAGTTTCCCATCAAACTGTATCTAGAAGAGTTGATGAGCTGAATACTCATGTATTTAAAAAAATGGTCGAAACAGTTCGTGATTGTTTGTACTACTCCTTAGCCCTGGACGAATCTGTTGATATTACTGACAAAAATCAGCTATTAATTTTTGTTAGATGCATCAGTGAAGATTTTTGTGTAACTGAGGAACTTTTAAAACTGCACCTTTTAAAAGTACCTCAGTTTAGGCGGTTTTCAAAAGTGCTCTGGCGTTTGCACCGACGGAGCAAAAGCAATGACGGGACGCATAACGGGATTGGCTGGACTTTTGCGGGAAAATTGTGTTAACTGTGTTATATTTCATTGCATTATCATTCAAGAGGCTCTCTGCGGAAAGATAATTAAAATCAACGATACTATGAAAACTGTAGTGCAGATAGTAAACAGCTTAAGAGGAGGAAACAGGGCTCAGCGATACCGAAAATTCATCTCTTTCTTGAAGGAATAAAATACTGAATATAAGGATGTCCCCTTACATTCAGAGATACGCTGTGGTTGACTGCAGGTAAATGCCTTAGAATTTTTTTTTTCTTTAAGAAAAGAAAAAACATTTCTTCATGAACTGGCAATTCTAACAGATATTACCTCTCACTTGAACACATTAAACCTACAACTTCAGGGGAAAAATAAGACAGCATCACAGTTGGTTGGTTAAATTGAGACATTTCGCAAAAAAACTTGATCTTTTCGAGAACTGCATGAAAATAAACGACCTCACACATTTTCCTGCGTGTTTCGAAATAAATCAAGAAGAAACCATGGTCGATTTCTCGAGGTTTGCAAAAGTTCTTACAGCAATAAAAAGAGAATTTGATGAAAGATTTTCGGAATTTGATGCACTAAAACCGGATCTTGAGCTTTTTAACAATCCAATGGGAGTCAACATCCAGAACCAATCAGCAGAATACGAATTAGAGCTGTGCGAACTACAGTCCGATTCTTTTTTTCAAGCAAAGAAAAATGAAGACATTATTACCTTTTGGAAGTTAGTCTCCAAGGATCGTTTTCCTAAACTTCATAACTTTGCGTTGAAACTATATTTAATGTTTGGTAGTACGTATATATGTATATATTTATGTGAAAGTACATTTTCTGCTTTGAAGCATATTAAATCTAAAATACGGAATCGCATGATACGGAAAATACGGAAGCGTGTATTAGACTCACTACGATTAACATAGATATAGATGTGCAAAAGTTAGTAGAGGATAAACCCTTGCCTCAAATATCCCATTGATTTTTTATTTTATGTTAAATTTTAAACATAACATGTAAATTGTAAACCATAATAAAATATTTCGTTTGTATATTATTTTTTAAAATAAACTTTTTTTGAACGAGTAGAGTTCTCTGGCCCTTCATAATTTCAAATTTAATACGACCCGCAACGTCTAAAAGGTTGGACCACACTGATATAGATAAATGGCTGACACAGGCCTATAGGCAAACAGTAGTTTTTCACTTTTATCGGTCCCTTGCTAGGATTCTCCAGTTTTTGATTAATTTTTCTTCTAAATGTTTCTTCACGGCATCATATCTTTTCCATTTTTTTCTTTTTATTTCCATAGTTTGTTTAGATACTTTGTCCATTCAATCTTTACAGATACCTTTATAAATACTTACATACTTTATTCTTGCAGGATGTACATCCATATATTCTTTATCTATGGTACATCCACTTCATGGATGCGACAACTGGCGAAGTCGGATTTAACGGATCACAGAATACTAATCACAATACTAATCAAGTTGTGATTAGTATTCTGTGGTTCCATGAAATATTTGGAAGATAAATAAACAGCAACATTTTTCTGTTATACGATGTATTGTCTTTTAGCTTTATTGTAAAGTATGTACAAAATGTAAAAAAAATATTTTAAACAGTAATTAAATGAAAATGTATAAGTATTATTCTAAAATTAATTCTGTTGGTGTAAGTCAATAAAATATATGAAGAAAATGCCTAAGAATTTTATAAAAAGTAACTGTTAAATATATCTAATAAAAAAATTAAAAAAAAAAATAGAATAAAGGAGTCGTAATTGTGGTGACACGTGGTCGTGCTTATGGGATAGGTTAATTCTGGAGAGTGGAGGCTAGGTTATAATGAAACAACTTGTATCTATCGTGTCTAGATTCAGCCACAGTATATTGCTTTATAATTTATTCATTAGCAATATACCAGAGTATATACCCCCTTTTTTTATATACTATGCAATATTCTGTGATTCAGCCCACGGTTGATTCAGCCATGATACTATAACTAACAAGATAAGTCAACGCGCTTGTTCTTGCATCTCTCTCGCACACCTGTGACGTAAACCCGAGACAACTTTAATGATGCCAAATTAAATGCTCTATCTGTTGCTTTCCTGTGTGCTTCAAAACGTAGTGAATGAGATTTTTATTTATTCATTGATGTAGTAAGACTTTGTATATTATATTGTTATATAAATTTTGTGGTGAAAACATTCAGTTTACTGTGTTAATATCACCTAATTTATTTATCGTACGCAACTTCCTCTCGACTACCTGTAGCTACTTTATAAAGAAGACTAATTAGTGGGTTGCCATAATGTATTGTGCAGTGGTGGGTTGTTTAAACAATTATAATAAAAAAAGTAAATCTTTTTCGAAGTGTCGTTTTTTTGTGTTTCCTAGAGACAAACAAATGCGTAAAGTGTGGGTCTTCAAGTGTTTTCAGCAAGACAAATTTAATGTAGAAATCGCGAGAATATGATGAAAACATTTTACAGAAGCTAACTATTGTTTAAAAAAAAACTATAGTGGAATATTACTACTAATAGTATAATTAATTATGAAATTGTCACTGAAGAGATCTTTTCCTCGCTAAACCTTCCTAGTGGTGATACAGAAATTAACCCTGAAGATTTAATTGACAGTCATCAAGATTTTATTAATTCGAATATAAAAGACCTGGAATGGGATGAATTGGAAAATTTAGCCGGTTTCATTGCATTTAAGTTACAAAAAAAAAGAAATACTTGGATATATTCCGGACTCTAACGACAAATCGTTTACTTGGGTAAACCACGTTTCTGAGGGTCGTTTACTCAAACCAACACTGGAATTTGTAACTAAATGTAGTGAACTGGAACATATTTTTCGTAGTTATAATGGCAACAAATTGACAATAACTAAAAATTATTTAAAAACCCTAATAGAAGCTGCAAAATATGTAAATGTTAGCGAAGATGTAAAATTACTTTTTTTATATGTCAAATATATTTTGAAATACTAATTCTAAATAAAAATATTAAAGATAATTACAATATCCGCAAGTCGCAAGAGAAAAATCACGAAGATTGTAAAATAAATGTCTAAATGATATTCATAAAGTCTGAAGTATGACCTGCTTTTCCTTATGTTTCAAATTCTTTACATTTTACCGGCCTTTTATATTTAATTCATGTTTTGTAGCAATATGTATTTTGTTTGTAATACACACAATCAAATCGAAGATTCATATATTTCTTTAATTAATTTTACAAATTACTTATTAATTTTCAAACCACGTTTTCACAGAAAGTAACTAGTTATGACTTCTTAGTGCAAGATATGGTATCGAGGTATACTTACCGTTAACAGTTTAAGTTTCGAAGTTGTTCATTACAGTAATGGAACAACGTTGTCATATGATGCATCGTTAAAATAAGATCCACACAAGTCCCCTGGTTTTGTCTCACTATGACGTCATGCGCAAAGTCGATTAAAATTAGAACGGCAAGTGAGCATACCTTGTTTGTTATAGTATCATGTGATTCAGCCTCCTTTTATTTAGGAGCGGCTAAATGTAGCATACGAATCCAACGTTGCCAAGTTGGCTAGAAAAAGAATAGCGCGAATTTCAAAATTTAGGATTGAAGTTTCTGATATCAGTGGTAAACCAATAAACTTACTCGCATATTTAGCGAATAAGTTGCTTATAATTAAGATATTTGTAATCGTCTGATGCTAATTATTTGTTAATATAGGAGACAACATTCACACAATTATATTTTTTAAGAAATAAATGTGAAGTTAAAACTGATTATTTTAATTAATTGTTGAAATTTTGAATGTTGTTTGTAAAGAGTCTATGCTTGTAAATTCTAAAAAATAATAAGTGTATGCAATTAACTTCATATACATAATAATTTAATAAAATAGTTTACCTTGTTACACTTACACCACTATTTAACTTTTGTGCGATGTTGGCTCTTTCTACCTTTGGTATTGACAAATGTTGAATATCAACGCTATGACCATAATGTGTCTTATCAAAGATTGCCTTTACTCTAGAATTAGTTTCATTCTTTATAAGTTTGATCTGACTAGTACAAGCAACATTAATTTTCTTAGATCCTTGACACTTCTTCGTTCTTTTCCGAATGTGGGAAACTTCACGACTTTTTCCTGCAAAATTAAAAATAAACAAACCAAAAATATTATTTTGTTTACAAGAATACCTGATCTACTACAATCACAATATACATCTTTAACGGAAACTGAAAAAACTAAACCACGAGGACAAATGTATTCTGCGTTGGAAACACTGAAAGTTTCTTAACCAAATCTGAAAGTCTAAAAAAAATAATGTAAGTACCTAATGATATTTAGAAAGTAAATGGATTCATACTGACCTTCAATTGTAGAGAATTCGTACATCTCTCGTTCCATTTCAAAATTATGACAATCCTCTAGGTGCCGTACTAATTCTAGTCGTAGCCTAAAAGAAATATTGCATCCCTCTAAACACTTAAACGATGTCACATTTTTATCATAAAATATTATTTGTGCATTTAAGCCATGAATTTCCTTTAAATGTCTATTCAGATTACTCTGGCTTGAATAAACTTTTGAACATTCTTTGCACATTACAACCATAATTATCTTCAACCGAAAAAAAAACCCGCACATAAACGATAAACCAAAAAAATAAAGAATTGATGAATTGATATATTTTGTAATCTTTTAAAGATCTTTTCTACACTGTATCTATGGTTATGCTAATCCACCGAACAAACGATTCGGTGGCTAATCTCTGTGACTAGCCAACTTGGCAACGTTGGACTCTGAGATAGCGCGTGCCGCTCCTCTTTTATTTCCTCTTCCTTGCACCTGTCCGTCACGTCACTCTTACAATGTTACCAACCTGAGTGCGTTCCGACTATTTACTTAACATACATCACAGTAATCAAAAAAATTTACTTGAATGATTTTCTTCTAGACAACAACACGACAGAATTGATAATGGCTCAATTTGTTGATTCACTACACAGTGGCTCCACCACACAAGGAATGCAGAGCCTATAAACTTTCCAAACAAATTTATGTTACATATAAAAGTTAATAAAACATTTTTTAATTAATTTTTTTTTCTTAAATCCAATATAAATAATATAACTAGCATTAGGTACAAAGGGCTTATAACCAAGTTACAAAGATAAATGTTTCTCTCTTCAACTAAGAAGCATTTTGTCCTTTTATTAATAAATATAGCTAGAGGACCAGAGATATACTTCTTATACTACTGAGTTGCGCCAAATGTAGGCAATTTACAAGTCTTCGTTGTATATAATGTATATATACAGTGTGTAGACAAAAGCTGATATCGAAAAATGCTTCAAACCGTTTCTGGGATAGTAAGGGGGAACTAAAATAACATGAAAGAGAACTAACCCCCTACTTGTGATACATAATTGAAAGGATTACAAAAAATACTATCCAATGGTATAAATAATAATTATACAGGGTGAAGGAATATTGCGACACTTTGGCTTAAATGTAAAATTTAATGGGGTTTGTGTTCAACTTTGTTATTTTGTTTATTTGAACTTTTGTATTTGTTAAAAATGTCAAAATTGCTTCTGCTGCCGAGTGTACCTCGCCAGTATGGGTGATACCAACACACACTTGACACATAGATTTAGCTTACATTAAAAATCACATCCAGACATCAGCTGTACCCTATTGTAGCTATCACCCTATCTAATATTCGAAGATAAGTAGCCAGAGAACGAAAGAAATCTAGATTCGTATGATCTACTCCACAAATACCAGCACATTATATGACGACTCAAATCGAGGAAAAACTGACCAAATCAAAACATTATACCAGAAAAACTTCATGCCAAAAAAAAAGAAGCTGCTCCTCGCCATCTGAATTCTCAAGAGGAACTTCCTTCTGGTAGTTATCTTCTTATTCTGCCTGGAGGATTCTTGTCCGCACCGATAAGCTGTGAGAATGTGGGTTGGTACAAGATTTATCACACCTTCCAGCCCAAATAAACCGCTTAAACTATGTTTGCAATAATACTGCATGATAGCAGTTTCCAAACTATGAGAGCTTACTTGAACCTATGAACTTATTGTTCATATATACAGTGAAAAAGATCTGAATGACCCCTATAATATATAGACGTGAACTAAACAATATACATTTATTATACAGGGGTACTTATGGACTCCACACAATTTTTCAAAATTATGAAACTATACAATATGATGACACATCGACAGAACCAATATTATGGAAGGGTTAAGTGAGCTCCGTATATCGGTGTCCACTTGACCACGGAGCTCACTTGAACATTGTTAACATGGGCGGAGTTCACTTTATGCCGTATATATTGTTGAATTCAATACTAAATATGGTTCACTAAGATAGTGGAAGGGTTCTTGGTCAAAAGTTGGAGAACCATTAACCTAATTGGCGACAGTGAGCAGTTTGCATGATCGCTCGTCTTTCTTGTATGCGAGGATGAATGGGAACGGCCCAATATGTAATTCGTTATTCTAACCGTCAGTTCAATAATTTAAAAACAGTAATATCACAAAAACTTTCAAATATACCTGACATGCATCATTTCAGTTTTTATTACATTTTTATTTAGTGAATTTAATCAATCAGTATGTATTGTTTATTTATTATATTTACAACTATTTTTTCGTTTTTCAAATGCACTGGCTCGACAACCCTTTTTGGGTCTTGGCCTGCTCCAAGATTCTTCTCCATTCTGATCTGTTTCGTGCTTTTTTTCTCCAGTTTTTTATTTTTAAGGTTGTTATATCATTTTCTATTTGTTCTAAGTATCTCAGCTTCGGTCTTCCTCTTGTTCTTTTTCCTACTGGCATCTTTTTGAATATTTTGTTTGGTATTTCGCCTTCTTCCATTCTTTCTACATGTACTATCCAACGCAGCCGTCCTATTTTAATGAATGCTATAATATCCGGATCCTGGTATATCTTGTATAGTTCAGAGTTGTATCTTCTTCGCCATATTCCGTTTTCTTTTGTGCCCTTATATATGTGTCGCAAGATTTTTCTTTCGAAGGTGGCTAACAACGTTTCCTCTCTTTTAGTGAGTGTCCAGGTTTCTGAGCCGTATGTGAGTACCGGTCTTATAGGGTTTTATATATTTGGCATTTTGTTTTTCT
>NW_027314701.1:0-8962 GCF_040954645.1 Diabrotica undecimpunctata | reverse complement strand
ACGCGCTATCTCAGAGTAAGTGTTTATGACTTAAAATAAATGTATTAGCTAATGTTTTTTCTTTATTTCAGAATTTTAAAACTGGGTCACAGTGACCCGTCAATAGCAGCTGCGAGATAACTTTTTGTCGGTAGCAGTAACGGGTTAAAAATGTTATCATTCCATAAAAAAACAACAAAAGTAACCAAAAAGTTTCTACAGTTGCTACTACATAAAAAAACTCTAATTAATAAATATCTTCTTTATTATTTGACGTTTTGACTTTTAGAAGCTGTTTTCAAAATTTATTAAAAACAATATAAAGAAGTTTAAAAAACTAGCATTACAAGAGCGTTAAATTCGGTAAAATGTACGTCACTGGCTGTTCTAACTGCCTGCATGGCTTCCAGGATGTTTACTGTTTTGCACTGCTGCCGGTAATCGAAATGCCTTGTTGTCCAGTATAAAGAAAATAGATTAGGGTGCCGCAGGAGGTAGCTTACTAGTTTTAGCAATGTCGTTTTGCAAGAGAGAAGGTCGTGTGCGAGGAAGTGGGGGGTCAAGTTACTCCAATGTATACTTAGTCTGACGATAATTCCTTAATTATTAAACTATTTATAACCCATACATATTTTAATCATGAAGAAGGGGTGTATCAATGGTACAAATTTATTCCACACTTCTCCAAATATAAACAAGTCAAAAATGTCTATGGTACATGACTTCTCTTTTCTTAACAAACAACTTGGATTTTTTTCTGAGAAATATCTACCATTAGATTCGTAAAGTTTTTATGCATACATCAAAAAATATTACATGAATTAAACTGTACCGCTAATTGTAAAGTAAGTACAATTGGTTGTAAATTGCATCAAATTTATTAATTCAATTATTCACATTATTATTTTTGGATCTTCTTTAATTGTATCGCTTCTATATTTCCGTTTTATCCATTTATCTAGGTAGTTCATTTTTTTTCAATATTTCTTATTCCTTTTTTTTCTGCATAAAAGGATTCACCTCCGCTGTTTTTTCTATTAGTATCCCGAGTGACAAAAAAGGTAAACACCTACGTAGAGTAGAGAAGAGAAGAGTATTTATTTAACTACATAACAGATACAAATATTGTTTGTAGTAAGTCAAAAAAAATACATAGTATTAAATAGGAATATAAAACGTAACTTAAATTAATACAAACAATAACAGATATTAAACATTTATGGCAAAGTTACGGTAAGTAGTTCAATGGATGTTCTGCAATGAGTCATATGTTCTTCTGAGCAGTAAAAACAATGTTTTAGAAGATATTTTTTTATAGCTTTATCGAAACTATTACAGCTTAGCTGTTTAATACTTTTTAGTAAAATATTGTAATAGCTATAATTACGACAATTTTTTTCTGAAAGACTTAATCTACAGCGATTTGTTCGTAGATAGTGACAGCTTCGCGTATTGTGAAAATGGACATCAGACTGCGTTATTAAATGAGCACGTTTCCTGTGAATTTCAGTTAGAACTTGAAATATCAACAAAGTAGGTAGCGGCATAATGTTGAATTTGATAAAGAAAGGTCGGCAGTGTTCTAGATAATTAACCCCTGCTAAAATCCTCACAAATTTCGTTTGCATTCTAAAAATTTGAAGTGCATTTATTGAATTGCCCCATACAATTACACCATAGTTTAGGTAAGAGTGGAATAAAGACAGATATGTCATTTTTAATGTTTCAAAGTTGACAACCCTTGCTAGTTGGTGAATAACAAATAATGAACTTGATAGCTTTTTCTTAAGTTGTAAGATATGAGCCGACCAGTTGAGTTGATTATCTATGGTTATTCCTAATAGTTTAACGGCCTCTTTGTTATCGAGATCATTGCGTAAATTACTTGCGGATATAACCAAATTTTGCGTTTTATCAGAGTTAAGTTTTAGTTTGCAGCAAGCCAAGAGCTAGGTTTAGTAGAAACTTCCTCATAAGACATTTTTAAATCATCATTATTTTTTCCTGATATAACGTATGTCGTATCATCTGCAAATTGTATGGTTTTTTAGGAGATATGAATTTAGGAAATTCGTTGACATAAATAATAAATAAAAAAAAAGGTCCTAAGACCGAACCTTGTAGGACTCCATGTTTTACAGATAGAAAATCGGAGAGATGACTTTTAGAGACTACCGCCTATAGATAAGAAGTTATAAGCTTAAGAGGGATACCTCTATTTCCATAGTAATTTAATTTGTGGAGCAAAATGTCGTATGAAACGCAATCAAAAGCCTTCGGACAAGTCACAAAGAGAAATTGCTATGCGATTGCCGCATTCAAGCCCCTTATCACCTCGCTCACAACATTAAATACCGCGTTCGTAGTAGAACGAGCACTTCTGAATCCATATTGTGAGTTGCTAAAGTAATTATTTGACTCAAAATATGAATAAAGTTGTTGTTTGATAACCTTTTCAATTACTTTCCCAAAAGTAGAAAGAATGCTTACGGGTCTGTAATTTTCAGTTTTTGAGGAATCTCCTTTTTTGTAGATTGGTAGTACTTTTGAGTATTTTAGTACGTCTGGAAATACTCCAATTGATAGAATTAAATTAATAAAATGAGTGAAAGGTATTAAAACTATTTGGTAAGTTTCTTTTAAAATTTGGCTATTAATTTCGTGAACGTCCCTACAATTAGAATTACTAAGAGACTTTATTATTTGACAGACCTCTTCTTCCACAAAGGAACGAAAAAAAGGACTTGCTCGGAGAAGGATAATTTCTATAATTGAAGAAGACATCCACATTAATAGTGGGAAGAGATGTAATTATATTCTCTGCATTTGTAGTAAAATATTATTTATTTCACCTAAAGGTAGATCAGATTGTACCGAACTGGATCTTGTGTTGTTTATTATTATTGGAAATGGTTTATTATATTGTTGGAGTATTATTGGAATTAGTAATAAAATTACAGGAAGCTGTCTTTTTTGCAATTTGCAATTGCCGATCATAAATTTTTGTTGTTTATATACTTTGAACAGATCGGGATCCTTTGTGGCATCCGCAATGTGTTTAATAAGAAAAAAATGAGATCTGTAAGACCTTAATTCATTATTAAACCATTGCACGGGTGTTTTTTCAGCAGATTGTCGTAATTTTTTGAGTGGAAAATACTTTAATATTAAATTGTTTGATTCAAAGAAGACTTTAAGCTTCTGTAAACCGGAAGAAGTAATAAACCGTTGAAATGTTTGATTAGTCTCAAGAACTTTATGCTCAGAGTCAATAAATAAAAATTTAGCTCGATGGTCAGAAACACAAGGTTCAAATACGATCACTCTGTAGATATTTTCAGAAAAATTTGTCATAATGTTGTCGATGCAACTACTGGACTAAGATGTGATTCTAGTATAGTCGTTTATAGTTACTTTTCGACTTTGTCTGCTTTACTAAGCAAGGATGTTATGACTGAAGCTCGTATTTATAGGCAACAAAAATTGAAGAAAAAGGCGCTTATATAGGCAAAATATAGGCAATAAAGGAAGATAACTTATTATTTATTGTACAAAGTGAATTAACGTAATATTAACTTAAGGCAGGTATATTTACACATCATAATCATAACATTAGTATAAATAAACTAGTAACTAAATAACTGTAAATTAATAATTAAACATTAAACCACTTAAAATTTTATCATTAATAGAAACAACTAAATGTTTTTCAATATTTTCGGTCTTAAAACTATGTCTTCGATCACTTAAAATTAATTTGTACATTGAAAACGAACGTTCGACATCGACAGATGTAATTGGAGCATATTTCAGAGCGGATAATAAATCTGGCATAATTTGAAATTCCTCGGAAAATGTCCCATTCAAAACTTTAGCAACATTAGATAAAAACAAAAAACCTTCATTCTTGTCGAAAACATATTTCATTTTTTTTTTTTTTTTTTTTAATTAATTGACCGTTACTTCCAGGTGCCGATTTAATTCTCGTCTTTAAATTATCTATTAATTTTACTGACTCACATAAATTTATCTCTTTTTTTTTCTAATAAGGTAATTGAGGTAACTATTAATTTATAATTGTCATTGATATAAGCGAGTTCCTGTTTCAATTTGGGATTTTTTAATTTTTTTGGTTCTCGAATGGCTTCGGAAATATCATCATTATATTCTGACATAACTAATTCTATTTTATTGCAGTGTTCAAATTAAAAAAAACTGCTTCGAGCCAGGTTCCCCACCTTGTAATTACTGGTTTAGGTGGCAAAGGAACACCGGGAAGTCTTTCTTTATATATTTGCACCCTCAACGAAGCCTTTACAAAAACTTTTTTCATAAAATTTATAAAATTATTTACCAACGGAAACAGATTTCTTATTTCTTCAGCAATTCTATTTACCCCGTGGGCTACACAAGTGCAATGAATTAAATTAGGATAAAAAATCTTTAAATTAACAGCAGCTTTTAACATATATATGCCGCAGCATCTGAAAGCATTAAAACTATTTTATTCATTGGTATAGCGTTGGGTAAAAAGAGGTTTGCTAAACTATCTTGTATAAATCGACTTATTGTTAAATTTTTTGTTTTTTCCAATTCTTTAACGGCAACTAAATAAGGTTTTCTCGCAAAGTTTTCGTTCAAAATTCCAATCATTAAATTAGCTATACACCTGCCGCATACATCTGTCGTTTCATCCACGATAATATACAAAAAATTGCCCTCTAACTCCCGCTTAATTTTTGAAATACATTCCACATAACATTTTTCCACAGTATGTTTTCTCAATGTACTCTCGTCCGGTAAGGATTTACTAAGATATTTTTCGAAAAAGCATTTAAAACTAGGGTTATTAACTTTATATAGAGGAATGTTGGATGCAATCATCATCTGGCATAAATCAAATTTAAATGAGTCTTCCTCCTTTTTTTTTGAACTGTATAAACGATCCCGCAGAGATATTTGGGCTAACTTAGAGGAATTTAATTTTTCCAAATTACGTTTATGAAGTGGGGTTCCACAATGCTGGTCAATAAAGTACTTTTTCTACTTGAAACCTGAGAATTTAAAAAAAAAATAATTAGAATTCTAAAACCGCTTTAGAATTTAGTTATTTTGTGGGACGAGAAAAAAAGAGAAAAAATAAAACATCGATTTGCCGCATGATTTACAAAATGCTTCATCCCCTTCTAGAGAAAGTTCCGAATAAGGTGCGATCCATAGCCTTAATTTAGATGTCATCTTTTCACACAAATGTCTAAAACGTTTTAAAACGTGTTCCTTGCTTTTCGGTATACGCAACAAAACTAAACTAGGATATAGCAATTTGTGACTAAACTCTGATGCAGTAACCGACTGTACAACTGATAATTAATAATAAACTAATAAAGCTTAGGGATTTCCAAATAGTTAACCCTCAAGTCTCGATCAGGTACATTTTCCTAGAAATCTGTTAAATAAACAAACCATTGATATTTTAATATTAACCCAAAATTTTATTATGGAATGGTTTAGTAATAGAATAATATCATGGGTAGTACCATGAAATTTTAAAAAAGGCACAAATAGTTGGAATTTACGAAAAAAGGCAAAAAGTGCAAAAAACAATTACAATAGGCAAAATAGGCAAAAAAGGCATTTTGCCTTTAATCCGAGCTTTAGTTATGACATTTTCAAAATTCACCAAAAACAAGTCAAAGTCACCCTTACCCGATCTGTACAGTTAAAATATTGGTTTTTATTGAAGGTACATAACATGCACAAAACTCAGAACTTTGCTCTACATTATATTCATTTAGATTAAGAGAAGAATACATAAGTTTTTTTTACATACATTGCAACTCCGCCTTGTTTCTTTTTTACCCTATAAAAGAAATTAGCTAGTGAAAAGCCGGAGATGCTCCGGGGAATTTAGTTTAAAATGACATATTGAACAGTTGTCAAAAGTGCGCCACTGAAATACTTCTCAGCAACGGACGCACCATATGATTTAGAGTTAATTAAAACGACTACGTCGTTAAAATTAACCACTGTTTAATTGGCCTCCTTGATAGTTTGGTGTTTTCCAAATGAGACCCTTCATTGAACCCTGGGACAGGATTCGAAATGCCGGTAAATCGATTGCCTGCGGTTTTTCTATTGGCTATTAAGTTTCTCGCTGAGGCTTTTATTATTGGATACGAATTTAATCAAGCCATAAAAATTCAATTTACAATAACAGCTTCTAATAACTAATAAACAATGATTCGGGATATTAATTAAAAATATGTCTTTATAAAGATAAATGAAAATTGACTTTATTCCGAAAACTTCTGTTTCACAATTTTTATGAATGTTCAAGAGATTGCAGTATAGTTTGAAATGCAGACGACCAATGCAAAAGATTCCACTTGATAACAAAGATATTTCTATCTTTCTTTAAGAAATAAAAGTCACATCAATTTACCTGGGATGAAGTAATGAAAAAACCATTTTAACATCTGCGACAAGAATTACCAATAACTTTAAAATTCAAAGAAGTAAATAGGAGAATCGATTCTATTCGCTCCGTGCGTGACCATGGTAGGGGTACTGTGAAACGATGCCAGCGTGCGTAGCGGCGAAATATGACACAATTGGACCTACCTTTTCGCATAAATTTTATCAAAAATGTGTGCAAATACATATTGCGTATTTAATTGTGCTAATAATAGCAAAAATAGTAAGTGTAGTTCTAATAGGTTCCCAAATATTACATATAAATTAGAGAAAAGAAAAAGATGGATCCGTGCCATTAATATGAAAAAGGAAATATCACGTAACCTCATTTTTATGCAATTGAAATATTTAAATAATTTACCTTAAATGATATTTTATAAGGCTTCAAGCTAACTGCAGAGTGCCTGATGACTTTAGCTTTTATATCATAACTTTTACTATTACTGTTTTTAATTATATGCTCTTTCACGTGTGAAAAACTTGATTTGTCAGTATTAGATTTTTAACTTTTCTTTTCCATTTGGGCTTAAAAAGATATATTATGATGAATTTTGAGAAACCCAGTTTTTACTACTACATTTATTTTGTACATAAACTGAAAAAATATAGTTAAAAAGTTAATTATTAATAATTGTCAATTTCGCCTGTATTTAACAATGTCAAACATATGTCATTAATGTCATATGTTTAACCTGAAAATTGGTAGACTCCAAAACTGTCAGATGAAGGCGGTAGGTGTCGCGTCAGTCATGCACGGAGCGATCTTAAAATTAATTTAAAAACTAGTGAAATATTAAAAATCTTTTTGTTAATTAGTGATCCAGTAGTGTAATAACAAAAATAAATACAACAGAGACAGTAAGTTGCTTTAATCATAACAGTTTTTTACTATTAGCGAATATTATTTCGGAATATAAGCATTTAACCTACAAAAGCTAGGTATACCAGACCTGCTCTACTACAGACTAAATGATTACTATTCAATCTGAAATTCCTACAACTAATAATACACCAAACAGCTCCTCATCAAATCAATTTAATGGATCATCTACATATTCTTCCAATACCCATCAAAAACCACTATTAAATATATTTCCATCAAGAAAACAAGCAATTATTTTTGATTCAATTAAAAATACCAAACTAGATGATTACTTGTCCGCTCTGAGTCTTCTTATACAACCAACCCACATCATCTTTTGTTCAAAATTATCAAATTATTGAGTATATATATATTTAGCAAACGAAAAGCTAGTTGAGGATTTTATAAACAAAAATGAAAAAATTCAAATAAACCAACAACTCTTACAAGCTCGTAGACTAATTAGCCCCAGTCAGCGATTAGTATTGTCCAATGTCTATCTGCATTAAAATTACATAGATTAAATCTTCTGTCACCTATAACATTCCTAAGAATATGCACATTAACACCACAATTCCAGCATATTTTTAGTTTCAAACGCCAAACATACATATTTCCACTAAATAACCAGCCCCTACCTGATTCTTTTCTTGTCATACATGAGGAAACGATATACAGGATTTACCTATCATTAGATAACCAAGCTTGCCAAACATGTAAACAAACCAACCACTTAACAAAAAACTGCACAATGTCTACTGCGATTACAACAGATAATTCAACATCAAATAATCCAGTTCCAAATATAGACCCAATTGAAAATACAATTAATCCATAAACTCAAAAACCGAGACAAATACTAAACAACAACAATCAAAAGAAAAAAGCACACAACAAGAAACCCAACCACAAACTATCCAATAACAAAAAAACTCTGAGATAGCGCGTAAAGAAGATTCACAAACAACAAACGAACCAAAAATAGATCTAGAAAATAAGGCAACGTAAATAAAAATACATACAAAATAAAGAGAAGAAAGTAAAATCAAATCAAAATGTCAAACCATAAAAAACTCTAGAAGAAATGCTAAGATACTGTCAAAATTTGATAACCCAAACTCCAACTACCCTATAACTTACGAACAGTTACTAGACTTTTTTGAAAACTGTGAGAACTCACCAGACCTGTTGTGTATCGCCAAGATGTATACAGAAGAAACAGCAGCGGTCACAGATCTATTAACTAATATGTTTTATATCCTTACCTGAAGGACCGAAAAATTAAAGTCAAATGCACTTGAATAAAAAATAAAATTAAAGTAAATCAACTCAGACCGTTAAACAGACTTAGCAAGCGACGCATCTACAAAAACTTATTAATATATCATTTTCAACTCTTTAATTCAATGGAACATAAATGGGTATTATACCCATTTAGAAATGTTAAAATTATTAATTTCAAAACATAAATCTAGTTTAATATGTTTACAAGAAATCAACTTCAAAAACAACAAAGCTCATGACTTAAAGAATTTCAATTGTTTCTATAGAAATCGAGAAAATGCGAAAATTGCTAGCGGAGGGGTAGTAATCTACGAGTAATCTCGTACATAAAAGATAACTTTGAACGGACTCTGAGATAGCGCG